>NC_143049.1:4495000-4795000 GCF_057628025.1 Oncorhynchus mykiss
GCTCGCACACACACACACACACGCTCGCACACACACACACACACGCTCGCTCGCACACACACACACACACACACACACACGTTTGCACACACACACACACACACACACACCATTAGTATTGATGCTAATGTTGCTAGCGTACCTCTCGTCGGCATCCTAGTAATGTCCTAGCATCCTACATCCTAAAGAGTACACACTCTGGCTCCGTGTTGTCGGCTACCATCTGAGCTTGTTGACAACATTCCTCCCTGCTGCGAGCCCAAGGCCAGACGGATACACACATGCAGACACGCATGTACACACACGTATGCTTCACACACAGATTCACACGCTTACAAATATAGTCACGGAAAAATGCACACTCATGCAGACATATGAGGATGGACGAACACAAATATTGACATGAATACACATGCCCACAGATGGGGGATCTTAATTTGACTAGTTTCCTCGCAGGAGTAAGATTTAATTCTTCAAAAAATATATTTTTTACCGGAAATGTGTTTTGATAGGCTACCGTAGGCGATAGTTTAGGTGTGAGATCTAGTGAGAGTGAGAACTATTTTATTTCCCTCATGAAGTTTGGTTTATGTTTGTTGTACATGTACAACTTCACAACAAGGCTTAGAGCTGGAGCGCATCATTTATGAGGTTATGAGAGGTTGCAATGTTTTCATGTGCTGAATGATGGAAGTCATAGGACTGTTTTTTAAAACTGCATTATGGTCAATTTAATCTTGCCACCAAGAATGTTTAGTCTGTCACGAGAGACTGTAGTCGGTCTCTTTCTTTCTCACTTGCACACACAAAAACAAAACCTCTGCATTCATTCCCCCTTATTCCTTATTGGTAATGTGACCTTCAATAATATCCATTCTCTTTCTCCAATCTCTCTCTCTCTCTCTCTCTCTCTCTCTCTCTCTCTCTCTCTCTCCCTCTCACTCACTCTCCCTCTCTCTCTCTCTCTCTCTCTCTCTCTCTCACTAGGTGAATGAGCACCTCAGGGAGATTCTGGTGGAGGAGCAGAGGTTGAGAGAGAGCTCCTGCCCTGAGAGCACAGCTACTGCATCACAGAGGGTGAGTACTGACAAGCACACTGACACACACGCTCTGACTTCTCTCCCTCGTTGCCCTCTGTTGACATGGTCTGATATAACAGTCTGGACAGGGTCTCCCAGGCCCAACAGCAAGGGTCCCTCTCCAACCTCTCCAACTCCACGAGTACGAACTGAACATGCAGACAATTGTTTTCTTTCCATCTCTCTCTTGCTCTCTCTCTCTCTCTCTCTCTTTCTCTCTTGCCACTTTCACTCCTCTCTTTCTCGCTCTCGTTTTCTTTTTGACACAAACGAACACACACACACACACATTTCCCCTGCTAACAGAAGAACAGATGAGCTCAGTGTCATGTCAGCTGTATAGAGATATTGGCAAGAGACTCTGCTGCACTACTGTTAGAGAGAGAGAGAGAGAGCAGCAGAGACCCACACAACACAGAGCAAGCGAGAGAGAGAAAGGGGAGAGAGAGAGCAAAATAGAGGGCAACAAATAGTGAGATAGGGGAAAAAAAGTGGAACAGAGCAAGACTGGGGGCAAGACAGAGAGAGAGCATCAGACAGACAGACAGACAGACAGACAGAGAGAGGGCAACAGAGATCGAGTGGGACAGACTGCACTCAAGGGACATTAGTTATGTAAGGCCTATGTGACATTCTGAGTCATCCCTCTGGTCTACTGCTGACAGTACAAATAGACACGCGAGTCCTCATCTCACCCACAGTGACCTGTGTCAAGTCACGACCCTGTCTGAGAGGTCAAAGATCAAACCTAAAATGCACTTTAGTGGCCAGATCAAACCTCCTCACTGTGATAACAAAGAATATAATCACAAAAAAGGTGGTAACCCAGCTAGCACGTTTCCTGACTAGAAAAACTATTAAAAAAATAAATCTGACAACAGAAGTGAACATGTTCTGGGAAGGTTTATTTTTAGTTTGCAGGGAGGTTCTGAGAACGTTTTACTCTTGTTCCTTCACAGTTTTCCCGCAAGGTTTTATTAACGCTCTGTGAACGTTAATAACACTTTATTTAGGTTATTTGGTGGTTTTTGAATAACTTCCTTAAAAAACTTTCACTGAAACTTTTGATAGCACTGTTAATAACACTGCTAGCTTATTTTAACACTGCTAGCTAACTCCAAGCACAGATAGGAAACATGCAAACACATTTAGTTTTGAACCTATTTCTGCTCTCTAGCCATAGAATTAGTCCATGCCATGTTTTTTTTTACACATACATAGTTGTTTTAGTCTATTCAAACAGACCTCATTTCAAAGGAAACACGCATTCATTAACATCAGGTAGGGCCAATTAGTGGGTGCAGCCAACACACCTGAACACACTTAACAAGAGAGTTAAGTGTGTTCAAGATGCTGAGAACGGAATGTATATGTTTTAAATAACATTCTTGGAGCATTCTTCGAATGTTACTAAAAGTAGCAAAAAAAAGTTTTCTTCATGTTTTGAGAACGAAATGTTTTAAATGTTTTAAATAACATTTTTTTTAAACATTCTCTGAACTTAAAAATGTGCTTGTGGTTTTTATGGAAAATGTTCCTAATATTCTCGGAACAATTTGAGAACATGGCATTAAATAAAACCATGAGGAAACCTGTACGAAATGTTATGGTGAAGTACTGAAATGTACTTCACCATAACAAAATGTAATTTAAATGTAACAATGTTTGAACTTTTAGTAAACATTCTTTTAAAAGAATGAAATACCAAGAAAAGTATGTTTTTTTGTCAAGTTCATTAAATGTGTTGAGAATGTTCCAAAGCCAAACCCCGATCAGTTCATTAAGAGTTGCCTCTTTGTTCGTTCTCCTGCCCACCCCCCAAAAAAAACAAATGTGAAAAAGTCGGTTTTCAGTCCGGGCCTGATATTCTAAGAGTTGATTTGGGTTGGGTCGGCCCGGGCTTATGGTTTGCCCAACATTGCAACCTACGTTTGAGATCAACGCCTGGCCGTGGCTGTGGGAGAAGCGAGCCTGTATCTCTGAATGAGAATGAGATCTCTCTCCCTCTCTCTGCTCTGATAGACATGAGTCTACAACTCTCATCTCTCCAGCGTTGGTCATTTATTTCCCTGGTAAATTGAAATGAATGTTCTAAAGTTATAGAATAACTACTATCTGGTCAGAAAGAAATGAATTAATTCAGAATAGCCTACTACACCACGAGAAGGCCTGTAATTTAGCCACAGAGGATCAATAACGTATATTTTTTCAAGCCTGGCTGTGGATTGTGTGCAGCCCAATTGTGTGCAGCCCACTGCAAATCTGTCAGTGAACAGCATGCAGACAAAACAGGCCTTTCCCAATATTTCAGATACAATTGCGGGAAAACACAGGTTGGAAAGCAAATGGCTCCTGCTGAAAAGTGAAGACTAATCTGTCTGCTACCAAAATATTTGATCAATTTCCAAATATTGTTTTACAAAGTAAAACAAGAGAAAGATGGGCTTTTGGCACAAACGCATCGGCCATCACCGGCAAGTGATCTGCGCATCATCAGTGAAACTGGAAAGCATTTGTAGGACTATCATTTCCTCCTCATATTGCAGCCTACAAAGTGTGTCTCCACAAGACACGGTGGTTTTATTGATCTCAGATGTTCAGTTTGTCAGTGTCGTAGTAGCCTGTCATTTCCATCATTTTGGGCGGTATTAAAGATTCTGCCAAAGTCTCCAGTCATGTGAAATGTGTTTATAAAAGGAGACGTTTCCCCTGACCTTGGGCTATTAACAATGGTCCCCATGTGTGCAAGTTCTGGAAGCGCCTCTTACTGCTCTATGCAAATGCATGATATGCACGCAGGGCTTTATTATAAAGGGGTTTTTTATTTTATGCGTTCCGGTCACCCCCTCTGGCACCTCCCGAATTTACAACTGAACCACGGCTCACACCAAGCTCAAAGAAACATATGGTCCTCAGAACTTTGTGTTACCTGGGAACTTCCCTGTCAAAAAATCATTTGACTTACCTGGCTAAATAAAGGGTAAACAAACAATACATTTCCTTTGACTGTTTCCTTTGGCAAATGTTGTAAGCATCTTGTGATCAGAGCTTAACTCCGTTAAGCTGGGGAACTATTGAGAAGCCGCACAATTACATCAGGAGCTAAATCACATCAGACGACCTTTTATCAAAAAGTTACTACTGTGCCTATGATATAATAAGAGAGAGATCTTATCACTCACACACACACACACACCGATACCTTCCTTCCCACACATACTACCCTTTTCAAAGTAAAAAATGAAGGGAGGCCTTGACGTGCTTGTTAGCCTCAGCCAGAGAAGAACTGTATGCTCCTAATAAACTGCTGGAGCACATGCTCTGTCAGAACCAACTCTCTCTATCACTGCCTTTATCAGGGTCAACACAGACAGGGCTGTCTGTTCACTGAACAGGCCACATTGTAAAGAGGGGCTACGTTCCAAATGACACCCTTTTTACCGACATAGAGTACTACTTTTGACCTGAGCCTTTATGAGCCCTGGTCAAAAGTAGTGCAATAGATAGGGAATAGGGTGCCGTTTGGGAAGCGGACGAGGGCGTCGATTTAGTGTCACAGCTTGAATACAGACAACAATCCCTTTCTCAGACGAAAGCCTCAGACCGTCTCGATTTAAGGGCCGTGTGTGTGACTGTGAAGAGTCTTTGAACTTGATCTGATGACAGAGAGTGTGTTGTGAAGTGATTGGGGGGGGGGGGGGACTCTTTCAGTTGTGACAAAGGAGACACTCACAGTAGCTGCTGGGTAATTTGATATTGAGTAGGATGCATAGGGAGTCTATCAGCTGCAGCTCCATACCTCCCGTTGGTCTGGATGGAGAAGAGTCACTGTGACCACTGTGGGAAGTTAATTGACACATGAACCAATGATTTAAATAAAATAAAAAAGTCAAAAATACATTAACATGTCCCACAGGATGATGTGTGTGGACACAGTAGACCTGAGCCTTCCTAGGCCTAATGACTTTCCCCTCTCTTCCTCTTGTTGGCATCGTGTCCATTGTTATCTCAAGGCTCCAGACAAATGGTATTGGAGACTGGTACCTGTAAGTCCATCTATCAGCCTCTCCCTCTCCCCCAGACCTCCCCTTCCCCTGGCCCCTTACCACTACCCTAACCCACATGCAGCCCTGTCTATCACCCCTACCCTCCAATGATGTTCCTTCCCTCTTACCTCTCATGTTGTTTGTTAGAACAGCTGTATAACATCTGTATATAGATGCTCATACTGCACCTCAATGCTAGTGCAGTGCAACCATACGTAAACAACCCACTATATCACACAAAATGCTGAATCACACACCAGACAAAACGCAACTTAAGCTCTCCTCTCTGTGTTTGAAAAATGGGACCACTCTTTCTTCTAGTAAAGTAATGGATGCCCAGCCTGTTCCTTTTATTATAGGTGAGACTGGGAGCAGAGAGGGGAACCAGTTGTTGTACTGGTGCGGCACCAGTGTGTTTTATAGGCTCTGAGAGAAACAAATCTACAACTACAACGTATTCCCTCTGTCAGAACAGCTTATTAAACTGTAAATCATCACCCTGCCCTTATCCTTACCAAAATCATTAAGGGGGAAAACACAAAGTGACCCTGGATCAGATCAGCGAACCTGATCTTACCTCCATCCAGTCAACACTGCAGGACACCATAGCACAGGAGATTTATATTGGTTGGATACTGTAACACAGGAGATTTATCTGGTCGTAACAGTTAATGTAGGAACATGAGACTAGTGTAAATCACTAGATGATATAGGGACATTCAGACTCAGTCACACCTTAGTGTAATTACGGTACACGAACTCCAAACCCAGTGGAAGTGTAGCCTTGGTGCCCGACTGTTTTTTGCATTCGACAACGATACAGGATCTTTACCGTAGAGGACAATGTCAGCCTCTCCCTCTCCCCTATAAAGATGGCGTTGGTCGATCTGTCAAAGTCTCCACAGTCTGTTTTCTTTGCATGCAGCGACACCCCACTCACTATCTGTTTAGTTGAGGCTGAACCCTCCAATGCTTGAATAACCCCAGACTAAACTACTATATACATCCCCATACATCCCTCTCCTTTCTCTGATTCCATAGATTAACTGTATATCACTGACCTGTAATCCCTCTCTGTTGTTGCCATGGCTGCAGGCGCGCTATAGGAGGGAGCATGCGAAGCAGAGGTCAGCTCCCTCCCTCCCCCTGGTGGACAATCTGCTAAAGGACAACACAGACGGCTGTGCCCTGGCCGCGCTCGTCCACTTCTACTGCCCAACGTCTGTCAGACTGGAAGGTACCACATCATACCTGTAGCCTTCTCTGGTTGGCCTACTTTATACTAATAGTTTGCAGTAACAGCATCTGTTATAGCTCACACTCACTCAGAATGGTAAGTACATTAGGCTGCCGTTACACAAGGTATTGAACAGAATCTGATGAGCATAGGGGCATTCATTCACAGCAAACAATATATTTTCTAGAAACATGATAGCTACATTATGCATAAGTATTAAAGAGGGACTCTTTGGGCACAGAATCATCAACAAATGATTGTAAATGGAAACAATGACCAGTAGTATCAACAGCTATATTGTTTTAACCATTAGACATGCAGTATCAGTCCAAAGTTTGGACACACCTACTTATTGCAGGGTTTTCCTTTATTTTTACTATTTTCTACCTGGTATAATAATAGTGAAGACATCAAAACTATGAAATTATACATATGGAATCATGAAGTAACCAAAAAAGTGTTGATGACAGATTTACACACTCTTGGCATTCTCTCAACCAGCTTTGTGAGGTAGTCACCGGGAATGCATTTCAATTAACAGGTGTCCCTTGTTAAATGTTCATTTGTGAAATTTCTTTGAGCCAATCAGTTGTGTTGTGACAAGGTAGGGTTGGTATACATAAGATAGCCCTATTTGGTAAAATACCAAGTCCAAATTATGGCAAGAACAGCTCAAATAAGCAAAGAGAAACGACAGTCTATCATTACTTTAAGACATGAAGGTCAGTCATTGCGAAAAATTTCAAGAACTTTGAATGTTTCTTCAAGCGCAGTCGCAAAAACCATCAAGCGCTATGATGAAACTGGCTCATGAGGACTGCCACAGGAAAGGAATACCCAGAGTTACCTCTGCTGCAGAGGATAAGTTCATTAGAGTTACCAAATTGCAGCCGAAATAAATTCTTCACAGAGTTCAATTAACAGGCTGTATCACATCCGGCCGGGATTGGGAGTCCCATAGGGCACACAATCGGCCCAGCATCGTCCGGGTTTGGCCGGGGTAGGCTGTCATTGTAAATAAGAATTTGTTCTTAACTGACTTGCCTAGTTAAATAAAGGTAAACCCCCCCCCCCCCCAAAAAAAAAAAAAAAACCAGACATCTCAACATCAACTGTTCAGAGGAGACTGCGTGAATCAGGCCTTACACCAGGAATGCACAATCCCTCCATCAGTGCTCAGACTGTCCGCAATAGGCTGAGAGAGGCTGGACTGAGGGCTTGTAGGCCTGTTGTAAGGCAGGTCCTCGCCAGACATCAACGGCAACAACATTGCCTATGGGCACAAACCCACCGTCGCTGGACCAGACAGGACTGGCAAAAAGTACTCTTCACTGACGAGTCACAGTTTTGTCTCACCAGGGGTGATGGTCGGATTCGCGTTTATCGTCAAAGGAATGAGCGTTACACCGAGGCCTGTACTCTGGAGCGGGATCGATTTGGAGGTGGAGGGTCCGTCATGATCTGGGGCGGTGTATCACAGCATCATAGGACTGAGCTTGTTGTCATTGCAGGCAGTCTCAACGCTGTGCGTTACAGGGAAGACATCCACCTTCCTCATGTGGTACCCTTCCTGCAGGCTCATCCTGACATGACCCTCCAGCATGACAATGCCACCAGCCATACTGCTCACACTGTGCGTGATTTCCTGCAAGACAGGAATGTCAGTGTTCTGCCATGGCCAGCGAAGAGCCCGTATCTCAATCCCATTGAGCACGCCTGGGACCGGTTGGATCGGAGGGTGAGGGCTAGGGTCATTCCCCCCAGAAATGTCCGGGAACTTGCAGGTGCCACAGCAAGAACTGGCAAATCTGGTGCAGTCCATGAGGAGGAGATGCACTGCAGTACTTAATGCAGCTTGTGGCCACACCAGATACTGACTGTTACTTTTGATTTTGACCCCCCCTTTGTTCAGGGACACACTATTATACTTCTGTTAGTCACATATCTGTGGAACTTGTTCAGTTTATGTCTCAGTTGTTGAATCTTGTTATGTTCATACAAATATTTACACATGTTAAGTTTGCTGAAAATAAACGCAGTTGACAGTGAGAGGACGTTTCTTTTTTTGCTGAGCTTATAAATATATGGACGACCAATGTTAGAGCGGCATAGACTAAGGTACAGTAAAATGGTATAGAATACAGTACATACATATGAGATAATAATGGATGATAGTGGGGTGAACAGGCAGTGGCTCGGGTGGTTGTTGTCCTTGATGATCTATTTGGCCTTCCTGTGACATCGGGTGCTGTAGGTGTCCTGGAGAGCAGATAGTTTGCCCCCGGTGATGTGTTGTGCAGACTGCACCACCCTCTGGTGAGCCCTGCGGTTGTGGGCGGTGAAGTTGCCATACCATTTGCCGTACCAGGCTGTTTGTGTGGGTTTTAGGTGACAAGCCAAATTTCTTCAGCCTCCATTTCAGTTTGTCAGTGATGTGTACGCCTAGGAACTTAAAACTTTCCACCTTCTCCACCGCTGTCCCGTCGATGTGGATAGGGGGTGCTCCCTCTACTGTTTCCTGAAGTCCACGATAATCTCCTTTGTTTTGTTGACGTTGAGTGTGAGGTTATTTTCCTGGGACCACACTCCCAGAGCCCTCACCTCCTCCCTCTAGGCTGTCTCATCGTTGTTGGTAATCAAGTCTGCAAAGGGTGGCTACTTTGAAGAATCTAAATCTAAATGAATGTAAATGTGTTCATTTGTTTAACACTTTTTTGGTTACTACATGATTCCATATGTGTTATTTCATAGTTTTGATGTCTTCGCTGTTCAAACTTTTGACTGGTTCTGTACATACAACTGAACAGTGATTTTTCCGACAGTTTGACCTCCCGATCCGTTCTGAGACAATGACCCCTGACCCTGATATGACTCCAACTGACAGGAATACCCCTTATCACATGACTGCAGTCTAACAGACTAGCTTAGACTAGCTATAACACAGAATAGTTAACACACACACACATACAGAGAGATAATAGCTTATCCACTATCCTGCCCAGTAGATATGATGTGAAAAAATGCTGTTGGAAAGAAGATTAGCCCCTAGTGATGAAGTCAATGTTTACAATTTCATCAATACTGTCAAAAGGGTCCATAAGGTTCAGGTTTATTCCATGACACATGTTATTCAATGGTAATGGTGTCAATAGAAGACGCCAAGGGTAGTCGGTTTTGAATCCTGCTGGGGCAACCCATACGTACAAAAATATGTGTCAGTCTCTTTGGATAAAAGTGTCTGCTAAATATTATTATTAAAAGATTAAACCTGAGGGATTTCCATAACATGAGAGGGAGAAGGAGTCTGTTGAGACAGTACCCAGTGATCCAGCCTCCACCCACTGTTCTAAAAATGCCCCAGGGCCAGGCGAAGATGTGATTGGTCAGTAATGTGACAGCAGCACAGTCCTTTAGACAGAGGACAACCGTTGACTGTTATTTTTTAAAGATAAATATTGCCACTCCCCTTCTGTGAGTGCCCAGTCATATATAGATGTATCTGTGTGCTAGAATGAGATACTGTAAAGAAGGATTGGATAGTGAGGGAATATTCTGGAACACGGCAATTTTTAACAGTACATGTGACCCAGCTGTGACAATCGTTTCATTCAGTTCCATTTCAATGAAAGCTCCATTTGGCTCCCATTGTGGAAATGTTGTACTTCCTGAAGAATCTGGCAGACTGATGACATCACTGTCCAATCCTTCTTCAGCTCGTTCTAGTCTGCGTGGGCTCTCCCCATCATGACATCACCATCTCTGTTATTCTGTGTACTCTCCCCTGCCTTCCAACCTTGCCTCCTGTGACCATTATTCTGGCTAAACACTACAAATAATACTAAGTATTTTATAAAAGGAACTTTTATAATAAAATAACAATCATAAAAATAAATAAAAAGTCTGACCAGTGCACGTCTCAATTGCATAAAAAACAGAAAAGCCATTGATGCACAGCTGAAGCTTTTCAAATCCATGCGAATCCAACCCCTGAAGATAGCAACACTAACCCCGCCCCTATGCTCTCTCCTCTCCCCGCCCCTCCAGATATTTGTCTGAAGGAGACCATGTCGCTGGCTGACAGTCTTTACAACCTGCAGCTGGTGCAGGAGTTCTGTAGGGACAACCTCAACCACTGCTGCCACTTCTCCCTGGAGGACATGCTCTATGCCCACTCTTCCATCAAGGTAGGACCATGGGGAACAGAGGGGGGGCTGGGGGGGACAGGGTAGGGGGATGGTGGAATAGGAAGGGAGGGAGGGAGGCTGTGGGCGACGGGGGAAGAGGTCTGGGAGGACAGGATGGAGGCTATGGGGGGCAGCGGTCTGGGGGACAGGAGGGTAGGCTGGGGGGACAGGACAGAGGGTTGGGGGTGCAGAGGGGAGGCTGGGGGGACATGGGAGGGGCCAAGACTTGGTTAGTTGGGTAGGGAGGGAAATGGGGTGTTGACTATGGAGGTAGAATATACATTTGAAGTCGGAAGTTAACATACACTTAGGTTGGAGTCATTAAAACTCATTTTTCAACCACTCCATAAATGTCTTGTTAACAAACTATAGTTTTGGCAGTTAGGACATCTACTTTGTGCATGACATAAGTCAATGTTTCCAACAATTGTTGACAGACAAATTATTACACTTATAATTCACGGTATCACAATTCCAGTGGGTCAGAAGTTTACATACACTAAGTTGACTGTGCCTTTAAACAGCTTGGAAAAGGATGTCTTGGCTTTAGAATCTTCTGATAGGCTATTTGGCATCATTTGAGTCGATTGGAGGTGTACCTGTGAATGTATTTCAAGGCCTACCTTCAAGCTCAGTGCCTCCACAAGTCTGGTTCATCCTTGGGAGCAATTTCCAAACGCCTGAAAAACAATAGTACGCACGTATAAACACCATGGGACCACGCAGCCATCATACCGCTCAGGAAGGAGACTCATTCTGTCTCCTAGAGATGAACGTACTTTGGTGCGAAAAGTGCAAATCAATCCCAGAACAACAACAAAGGACCTTGTGAAGATGCTGGAGGAAACAGGTACAAAAGTATCTATATCCACAGTAAAACAAGTCCTATATCGAAATCCTGAAAGGCTATGCAAGGAAGAAGCCACTGCTCCAAAACCACCATAAAAAAGCCAGACTACGGTTTGCAAATGCACATGGGGACAAAGATTGTACTTTTTGGAGAAATGTCCTCTGGTCTGATAAAACAAAAATAGAACTTTTGGGCCATAATGAACATCATTATGTTTGGAGGAAAAAGGGGGAGGCTTGCAAGCCGAAGAACACCATCCCAACCGTGAAGCACGGGGGTGGCAGCATCATGTTGTGGGGGTGCTTTGCTGCAGGAGGGACTGGTGCACTTCACAAAATAGATGGCATCATGAGAGCGGAAAATTATGTGGATATATTGAAGCAACATCTCAAGACATCAGTCAGGATGTTAAAGCTTGGTCGCAAATGGGTCTTCCAAATGGACAATGACCCCAAGCATACTTCCAAAGTTGTGGCAAAATGGCTTAAGGACAACAAAGTCAAGGTATTGGAGTGGCCATCACAAAGCCCTGACCTCAACCCTATAGAACATTGAAAAAGTGTGTGCGAGCAAGGAGGCCTACAAACCTGACTCAGTTACCAGAGCCCTGTCGGGAGGAATGGGCCAAAATTCACCCAACTTATTGTGGGAAGCTTGTGGAAGGCTACCCGATACGTTTGACCCATGTTTAACAATTTAAATGCAATGCTACCAAATACGAATTGAGTGTATAAAAAATTCTGACCCACTTGGAATGTGATGAAAGAAATACAATCTGAAATAAATAATTCTCTCTACTATTATTCTGACATTTCACATTCCTAAAAAAAAGTGATGATCTTAACTGACAGGGAATTTTTGCACGGATTAAATGTTGACTCCAATGCTTCCCACAGTTGTATCAAGTTGACTAGCTGTCGTTTGGTTGGTGGACCATTCTTGATACACACAGGAAACTGTTGAGTGTGAAAAACCCAGCAGCGTTACAGCTCTTGACACAAACCGATGCGCTTGGCACCTACTACCATACCCCGTTCAAAGGCACTTAAATATTTTGTCTTGCCCATTCACCCTCTGAATGGCACACATACACAATCCATGTCTCAATTGTCTCAAGGCTTAAAAATCCTTCTTTAACCTGCCTCCTCCCCTTCATCTACACTGATTGAAGTGGATTTAACATGTGGCATCAATAAGGGATCATATCTTATTTTCAAATGGGGTAATGATGCATAGTGGGGCATAAGAGGACAGGGAGGGTAGATGTTTTAAAGTATATTAGTCATTGGTGTTCAACCGGTGTGCCTTGAGGAACTCTCAGGTGTGTGAAAATCATTAGCAAAGGAAAGTCTGATTAGGATTTATTTCTAAATATATGGCTCTGGGCTTAGCTGAACCACAGCCTCTGGTACTGTATGGCTCTGGGCTTAGCTATACCACAGCCTCTGGTACTGTATGGCTCTGGGCTTAGCTGAACCACAGCCTCTGGTACTGTATGGCTCTGGGCTTAGCTATACCACAGCCTCTGGTACTGTATGGCTCTGGGCGTAGCTATACCACAGCCTCTGGTACTGTATTGCTCTGGGCGTAGCTATACCACAGCCTCTGGTACTGTATGGCTCTGGGCTTAGTTATACCACAGCCTCTGGTACTGTATGGCTCTGGGCTTAGCTATACCACAGCCTCTGGTACTGTTTGGCTCTGGGCTTAGCTGAACCACAGCCTCTGGTACTGTATGGCTCTGGGCATAGCTGAACCACAGCCTCTGATACTGTATGACTCTGGGCTTAGCTATACCACAGCCTCTGGTACTGTATGGCTCTGGGCTTAGCTATACCACAGCCTCTGCCATAGAAACAAACGGAGCATGGCTTTGTGTCCGTGGTTGCACCTTTACAAGGCAGAAGACCTTGTCTGTAGCCCAAAGCGTTTTTTACCGGAGCTACATTTTCTTCTTTCTGGTGCAGATTTGCGGGACGCTTTTAAAGGGGTACACACAAATGAGTAAAACTGAAAATATTTCAAATGAACCCTATTTAATCTAATAGAAAATAGATGGTTTTCAGTATGGATCAGATGAGATGGCGGCCATTGCCACTAAATAAATTAATAGGGAAATTGGCGATGAGCTTCATTTTATATCCCATCAAGGTGTGCCACGGTTCAAAAAAGGTTGTGAACCACTGTATTAGTGTACTGTACTCTATGTGGGTAGAGGAGATTTGGGTGTGCGTGTTTGTGTAGGAGGGGTCAATTTTGTCACACTGACTGTTCTGCCAAGTCAAATGAGAGTATGAGTCAGTGTGTGTGTGTGTGTGTGTGTGTGTGTGTGTGTGTGTGTGTGTGTGTGTGTGTGTGTGTGTGTGTGTGTGTGTGTGTGTGTGTGTGTGCGCGTGCGTGCATGCTTGTATGGGGTTATTCCAGAACAGAAGGGCCAAAGTGGGCCAAAGTCTCCCCCTCAGACAAACAGAGGCTGCTTAGAGAGAAGTGTCATGCTACTTTCTCTGTGCCTGCCTCTCCCTGCCTCTCTTGTTCTGTTGTTTTTACATTTTCTATCAAAGGAAGACAGAACTGTCAGTAAAGAACTGTTGATTCTTTATGTGCCACAAAGAATACTGAATGGGGTTCTGATTTATTAATCATACATACAGAATTGATCACTTAACTGAGATGTTTTCGATGTGAGGCAGGACAAAACAGATAGAAAACCATATGATCTGGCTATAGACTCCCAGAATGCATAGCATGCAGTATAGGACAGTGGAGGCTGCTGAGGGGAGGACAGCTCATAATAATGGCAGGACTGGTATCAAACGCGTGGTTTCCGTGTGGTTGATAACCATTATTAAGTTCCTATACCAGCAGCCTTCACTGGTATAGGAACATTAGTCAGAACCAATTAGGATTCTGGTCCTCCCCCTGACCGTTGGCACACTGTGTCTTTTCCATAGACTGCTTGTTGCTTGTGTGAAAACAGTGCTACAAGTGAGTGTCTCAGGCAGGGACAGAGAGTGAGAGAACGGCTCCTGAAGAGCAGCCAAAAGCTGGCCTAGAGCCAACTCCCAACTGGCCAAACCTCCAGAACCCCTAACCAACCAGCCACAGTGTGTGTGTGGGCGTGTGTGAAAAGGGACACTGTTCACACCCGTTATGTGTGGAGGAGTGTGTTCTAGACTCAAAACTCGACTTGATGTCCAAGAACTATAACAATACAAAGAGAATATCCAAGCAACCATGTTGGGAATCTAATGTCCAGTCTTAGTTTTGTGGTCAATGGAGAGGCTCTTTTCCGTAGAGAGAGAGAAGCCCAGTCAAAATATGTGGTTTAAAAGGCTCTCAGCAAATGAATGACTCTTATATGGAGGTCTCCAGAGTCTGTTTTTACCATTAAATCATAAAAAGCATAACATCTTATTTGGGTTACACTCTATGGGGTGTGTATTGCACACTAAACTATACCAGATGGTATTTAGTCAGTTCTTCCACTACACACTAGAAGTTGAGGTAACATAGCTATATGAGGCTGCCAATAATGCGCGTACACACACACACACACACACACACACACACACACACACACACACACACACACACACACACACACAATCAGTTACCTAGCAACAAAGGCAGCTCAGAGGCAGCTTGACCTGCTATCCCTGGCCTCAGTCACAGCGTCTTCAGTAGGTACCCATACCCCTTGACTTATTTCACATTTTGTTGTGTTACAGCCTGCATTCAAAATGCATTAAATCAACAACAAAAAGTCTCTCACCCATCTATACCACAGCCTCTGGTACTGTATGGCTCTGGGCGTAGCTATACCACAGCCTCTGGTACTGTATGGCTCTGGGCGTAGCTATACCACAGCCTCTGTACCCCATAATGACAAAGTGAAAACATGTTTTTAGAAATTTTAGCAAATGTATTGAAAATGAAATACAGAAATATCTAATTTACATAAGTATTCACACCCCTGAGTCAATAGATGTTAGAATCACCTTTGGAATCACCTTTTTTAAATTCCTCAAGCTTTGTCAAGTTGGTTGTTGATCTTTGCTAGACAGCCATTTTGAAGACTTGCCATAGATTTTCAAGACGATTTAAGTCAAAACTGTGACTAGACCACTCAGGGACATTCAATGTTATCTTGGTAAGCAGCTCCAGTGTATATTTGGCCATGTGTTTTGGGTTATTGTCCTGCTGAAAGGTGAATTTGTCTCCCAGTCTGGTGGAAAGCAGACTGAACCAGGTTTTCCTCTAGGATTCTGTCTGTGCTTTGCCCCCTTCCGTTTCATTTTTATCCTGAAAAATATGAAGAGTGGTACTCAGTAATGTGTTGTATTGGATTTGCCCAAAAAATTTGGAAAAACAATTAACGTTTTGTCCTGAATACATAGTGTTATACTTTGTATTCAGGACAAAAGTTAATTGTTTTTCCACATTTTTTGCAGTATTACTTTAGTGCCTTGTTGCAAACAGGATACATGTTTTGGAATGATTTAGTCTGTTCAGGCTTCCTTCTTTTCACTCTGTCAAATAGATTGGTATTGTGGAGCAACTACAATGTTGTTGATCCAGTCTCAGTTTTCTCCCGTCCCGTGTGTGGGATAGAGATGAGGTAGTCCTAAAAAAATCCTGTTAAACACTTATTATGTGACTTGTTAAGCAAATCTGTACTCATTAACTTATATAGGCCCACCATAACAAAGTGGTTGAATACTTATTGACTCAAGACATTTCAGATTTTCATTTCTCATTCATTTGCAAGCATTTCCGATAATCATAATTCCACTTTGACGTGATGGGCTATTGTGTGTAGGCCAGTGACACAACATCGACATTTAATCCATTTCAAATTCAGGCTGTAGTACAGCAACGTGTGGAAAACATCCAGGGGTACTTTATGAACCCTGTATTTTGCCTCCTATGTGTCTTAACAGAGGCACCTTGTGGACACATGTTGGTATTTGGTTGTATTACATTTTCTTTGCCCTTCTCTAACTCGTGTGTGTTTTGCCCTGTTGCAGAATAACTACCTGGTGTTTATGGCAGAGCTGTTCTGGTGGTTTGAAGTGGTCAAGCCTTCGTTTGTACAGCCCAGAGTCTTTGACCCACAAGGTAAGCCAAAAAGGGTGACGCTGAAGATGATGATGATGGGGATAATGAAGATAATCAACTGCATTGGCATAGTATATTCCAGTTTTCACCAGAATTCAGACCACGTCAACTACCTTTATTGACTTGAGTATCCTGACTGATTGGTGTTTTTTTGTCAGCCTGGGATCTAGCCCCGTCAGCAAGGGCTATGGCTCCTATCTGTGGCCCAGCCAAACAGGACTTTGGGGACAGCCCAGAACACAAAAGGTATGATTTAATATTGAGTGTACAAATGTAATAACCTGGAGTTATTTAATGTTCCCTTATTGAACAAGCTTGGGAAAGGTCAAGCGTAGTTCAACTTGGCAGTTACAGGAGGTGTGATTTTGAGCTTTATCGTAATTCTCTCTCTGTCTCAGGCTTCAACCAGACTCTGCTTCAGGTAAGAACACAGGAACTACCCCTTTCCTCAGAATCACAAACACTTGTCTGTCAGAAGACTCTGAACTACTATTGGTTCCCTTTGATTTAGTCTCTGTGCGTGTGGAACTAACCTTTTTTCTCCCCTGTTTCGGGCAGGTGTGATAAAGAGGACCATGTCCTATGTAGATGGCTGTGTGGGGACGTGGCCTAAGGAAAGACGGTCTAGGGGCATCTCCTTTGAGATTCCTTTGGACGGGGATCCTAACGTCCCTCCCGGTTGGGGTCCCTCACTCCGGGGCATGACCCGCTCTGCCAGCACCGAGGGCCTGGGTGTGTTCAAAGTTCACCACGCACCCCAGGGGGACATAAGGCGCCACCTCTCCTTTCAGCCGGTCAGCGTCAACGGTCCTAGCAGCACCGCAGGGCACATAACTGAGGAGGACTACAACACGGACTCACCAAACCCCCACAAAGCACTGGGGCGCGGGCAGACTCAGCCACACAAGAACCGGAACAGGTACTTATGATGGCTCTGACGGTAGGACAGCCGAGTTGTGTGTACAAGGGATACATATGCTGAATATAAATATGTTACTAACTGTTAGTTTCTTTTGATAAACGTGTTTAATAAATGATCATACCGGTCTGTCAATCTAGATGTTCCAATGGTGTTCTCAAAGAGAACGGCAATGACGGCCGCGGCCCCGTCAGCCCATCGAGCCCCCCTAGCATCGAGGAGGCTCTGAAGATTATCCACCACACAGAGAGGCCCCACAGCAGTCTGGGGACCGGGGCCAACGGCTTCTTCCTCCACGATGGAGCTGAACCATCAGACCCAGGGGACAACCCTGATGGCTACTCAGGATCGGCTAAGGCCCGGGCAGACGAGGCCGACCCCTACTCAGCCTCTACGGAGGAAGTGGACACAGGGATCCACGTGAGGTCGGAGGACATCCAGGAGAGTTTGGACGAGGACAATTCTTCCCTCAGGGACTACTCTGATATGGACCCTGATTATGAGGCTATGACCCGATCCTGTCCCTTACCAGAGGGGGATGGAGAGAGGGGGGTGAGGAGCAGCCCATACCCCAGCTCGGTGTCCCCAGCCCCTATGTCTCATGCTCCCAGCCCTGCCTCGTCCTCGGGTGGTTCTGGCGGCGGACTGGTTCGCATGACCAGCTTCGCCGAGCAGAAGTTCCGTAAGCTGGAGGGGCGGAGCAGTGGAGGGACCACCCCCGAGAGCGCTGAACTCTACGTTCCCAACACGCCCCCCACACGAACTGCCACGCTCGAGGTCAGTAGAGAAACTCTCTCTCTCTCTCTCTCTCTCTCTCCATGTTAATGTCTCTTGGACTCTCGCTCTCTCTCTCCATTGATCTATTTCTCTGTCGCTCTGTCTTCTCTTTCAACTCTTTTTGGTCCTACTCCGCATTTCTCTTTTGAATATTATCTTCTCCCTCTCGCCCTCTTCTTCCCACCCTCTCTCTCCCTCTCTCCTTCTCAGATCTCCAGCCCCACCCACCCAGCCCAGACCCCGGCCACGCCCTCTCCCAGAGACCACACCCACCTGCTGCCGTCAGATATGGTGCACCTGAAGATGAAGCTGGAGGAGAAACGCAGAGCCATCGAGGCCCAGAAGAAGAAGGTATAGGCTTAATAACGCTTCAGAGAGCTTCTCGTCTTTGGCAGCGTCTCAAACGGCATCCTATTCCCTATTTCCATAGGGCTCTAGTCAGAAGTAGTGCATGTATGTAGGGAATTGGGTGCCATATCAATGTATAATCCAAAACGAAAGAAAAATAACAAAACTCTGGTCTTCAAGCACTACTGCAGGTTTTCTAAAAGAGCCGTCCAGTCAAATTATGCCAGTTAGTAATCAAACCTAATCAAACATAAATCATTTGCACCATCATCTTGTTGGATAATTTGGTATGTTCAATGGTTTCCCCCTAAAACTTGCTGAAATAATAAGAGATTTTTCCTCTGTTTCAGGTTGAGGCAGCGTTCACTCGGCATCGTCAGAAGATGGGCCGGACAGCCTTCCTCAACGTGGTGCGAAGGAAAGGGGTGACCCCCTCCCCCACCAGCCCCGTCCCTGGGGGCCACGACCTGGACAAGCCCTCCTCAGATCGCTTCTTCACTCCTTCGGAAAGCCTGGGCCAGGCGGAGAGGTGCAAGCCCGACGGAGCAGCACCCAAGTCCCCCTGCGAGGAGGGTGCAGGTAGTCACCACTGTAGCTTCTGATGAAACCAACCTTTGTTTTCTACTTTTGCTTCCCTACTTTTTGGAGCAAATAGCCTGGTCCCAGCTCTGTTTGTGCTGCGTTGCCAACGTTGGCTTGACAATTACCAATTGGCAAGACAGCACAAAATGATAGAGGGCCAGGCTAGGGGGCACGTGTAATGTTTTATGTGTAGTGTTTTCTGCATGTGTAATAGCCAACTTATGGACGAGAGGTGTCTGCTGTGTCACGCTCCAGGTGTCGGGGTTGGAGAGGTGGACCTGGGCGAGTACACTCGCTCCATCGAGAGGCTGAACACGTCCCTGGGGTTCCTGCAGACGGAGATGCAGCGGCTGGCCCAGCAGCAGGACAGGATCATGGCCATGAGGGAACAGCAACAGGCCTGGGTCATACCTCCTCCAGCACCCTCGCCACACAGGTATGGTCATCAATAGCACATAAATATTACCCAAGACTGGCATGATAATTGATAATGCAGACTAAAAATAGGTGTGTATAATATCGGATGAAGTTAATATATTTAACCTAAAACCATTTATCACCGTACTATTATCCCTAGTTTATCGTGAGAAAAGCAGTTGTCGCAATACTATTATTGCTTAGTTAGTTATCATTGTACATTTAAACTCTCTCGACAGGCAGCTCCGGGAGCTCCGCAGCAACAGTGTAACCGGCCGGGGGTCCGTGGGGTCCTTGTCCCCAATCTTGTCCTCGGCGGGTGGTTCCCCCCGCGCCGCCCACCGTTCCCCCGGCGGCCTCAAGCGCCGACCGGCCTCCTTCCATGCCAGCACCCCTCACACCCCACGCACCCCACGCCCCACCGAGCTCAAGGTAACCCCCTTTAGACGGATGCTCAACACCCCCACGTCCGTGGACAGTCTGCCCAGGCTGAGACGCTTCTCACCCAGCCAGACCCAGGTCACCTCCTTTGCCTACCTGGGACACGATGAAGGACCTGGGGCCACGGAGGGCAAGGAGAGAGGGGCCCCAGGGGGAACAGAGGAGCCTCAAAACCAAACCAAACCACCTGAGACAGAGGTAGCGGTGGCGGGGATAAGGAGTGCCAGCGCTCGTCCCTCCTCGCCCACTACAGAGCCAGCCAAAGAGAGACAGAAGGAGAGGAGAGATGGAGGGAAAACGGAGAAGTTGGCAGAGGTGCTGTCTCAGCCAGTGAGAGACCTGATGGAGGTGCCGCTGTCGTTGCTGAAGCCTTTGGATGGACAGGGTCTAGAGACAAGTGGAGAGGGGGAGAAAATAGGAGAGCTGTACGGAGAGGACCAGAAAATGTGCTGTGGGTTCTTCTTCAAGGTAACAATGGGCTACACTGTACATTTCAGAATTGTGAGAGGACGGTGCAAGTACTGTATGTAGCATGTCACGAGAATGGTTCATTGATCCATAGGTACAGTAAGAGCAGCACATGAACTATGCGAAGACTCATAAACTATGACTACAAATGGGTCTGGGACAGTAATTGTGTGTACAGTATCTAGGATAAAGGGTGAAACAGCTCACATACTAATGCTAGAACAGTAGACTAACGAGCCATGATAGGAGAATGGAGCCAACAGAGCTACTGTATGCCACTATACTGGAACTTACTATCAGCTTCAACAGACACACATGTTACTATCCCAGTCCAAAAATATCTGGACATGAAGCCAACACTGTACAACATTCAAATGGGTCATATACACTGAGTATACGTAACATTAGGAACACCTTCCTAATATTGTGTTGCACGAGGTGTCGGAAGCGTCCCACGGGGATGCTGGCCCATGTTGACTCCAATGCACAGTGGTGTCAAGTTGGCTGGATGTCCTTTGGGTGGTGGACCATTCTTCATACACACGGGAAACTGTTGAGCGTGTAAACCCCTGCAGCGTAGCAGTTCTTAACACAAACTGGTGCGCCTGGCACCTACTACCATAACCTGTTCAAAGGCACTTCAATATTTTGTCTTGCCTATTCACCCTCTGAATGGCACACATACACAATCCATGTCTCAATTGTCTCAAGGGTTAAAAATCCTTTAACCCGTCTCCTCCTCTTCATCTACACTGATTGAAGTGGATTTAACATGTGACATCAATAAGGGATCATAACTTTCACCTCGATTCACCTGGTCAGTCTAGGTCATGGAAAGAGCAGGTGTTCTTAATGTTTGGTATACTCATCCGCCATGAATTCCCTCTGACATAAATTTGACCAATCAGAGCTGAGGATGAGTGTTGATCTTTGAAGTGAGAGGATGTGACAGTGCTGCCTGATGTCATTTTGTCCCGCAAACTAGCCTTCATGTTGGCACCAAACGTTCCATGACAACAAGATTACAATTTCCAATCTAACAATTTCCAATCTATATATATCTGACTCCGTCTCCACCCCACACACCTCCAGGACGATGGGAAGGGAGAGGAGGACATGGCGGTGAAGAGGGCTGCTCTGCTGGAGAAGAGGGTGAGGAGAGAGAAGGAGACGCAGGAGAAGAAACAGCAGCAGGAGCTGGAGCAGGAGCAGAGGAAGGAGGAAGCACGGTCAGTCTGGACCTCAAGGGACCTGTACCTTTTCCACTGTTATGCTTGGTCTGAACACTACCGGCAGGGGCGAATCCTTACTCCCACTTCAAATTTAGTCATGCATTATTGTCAATGGGTGACTAAGTGAAAATGTGCCTCTTAGTAACTTCTCTTTGATTGGGTAATAATTATTGAAGCTTCTCGTCTCTTCTGTCCCTCTTCCCTAGGCTGAAAGCGGAGGAGGAGCAGCAGAAGCGAGAGGACGACAAGCAGAGGAAAGATTACATAAAGAACGAGTACATGAGGAGGAAGCATTTGAAGCAGGTGGAGGATATGGATGTCAGGCCCCGCCATGGAAGTCTCAAAAAGAAGCCCCGCCCCAAGTCCATGCACAGGGACGTCATGGAGTCACCCAAGCCACCCGCCAGAGCCACGGGTAACACACACACTCTTAGACACACACACATACACTACACATGCTCATGTTACACATATATCAGTGGAGGCTGCTGAGGGGAGGACGGCTCATAATAATGGCTGGAACGGAGCGAATGGAACTGCATCAAACACCTGGAAACCATGGAAACCATGGAGTCTGATGTTGTTGATACCATTCTACTATTCCACTCCAGACATTATCACGAGCCCGTCCTCCCCAATTAAGGTGCCACAAACCTCCTGTGACAAACATCCTCTCACTGTCAACTGCGTTTATTCTCTGCAAACTTAACATGTGTACATATTTGTATGAACATAATAAGATTCAACAACTGAGACATAAACTGAACAAGTTCCACAGACATGTGACTAACATAAATATAATAGTGTGTCCCTGAACAAAGGGGGGGTCAAAATCAAAAGTAGTAGTCAGTATCTGGTGTGGCCACCAGCTGCATTAAGTACTGCACTACATCTCCTCCTCATGGACCCGGACAGATTTGCCCGTTCTTGCTGTGAGATGTTACCCCACTCTTCCACCAAGGCACCTGCAAGTTCCCGGACATTTCTGGGGGGGAATGGCCCTAGCCTAACCACATGAGGGAGGAGGTCTTCCCTGTAACGCACAGCATTGAGATTGCCTGCAATGACAACAAGCTCAGTCCGATGATGCTGTGACACACCGCCCCAGACCATGACGGACACTCCACCTCCAAATCGATCCCGCTCCAGAGTACAGGCCTTGGTGAAACACTCATTCCTTCGCCGATAAATGCAAATCTACACGACCTTCACCCCTGGTGAGACAAAACCGCGGCTCGTCAGTGAAGAGCACTTTTTGCCAGTCCTGTCTGGTCCAGCAAAGGTGGGTTTGTGCCCAAAGACGACGTTGTTGCCAGTGATGTCTGGTGAGGACCTTCCTTAGAACATGTCTACAAGCCCTCAGTTCAGCCTCTCTCAGCCAATTACGGACAGTCTGAGCACTGATATAGGGATTGTGCGTTCCTGGTGTAACTTGGGCAGTTGTTGCCATCCTGTACCTGTCCCGCAAGTGTGATGTTCGGATGTACCGATACTGTGCAAGTGTCGTTACACGTGGTCTGCCACTGCAAGGACGATCAGCTGTCCGTCCTGTCTCCCTGTAGTGCTGTCTTAGGTGTCTCACATTACGGACATTGCAATTTATTGCCCGGGCAACATCTGCAGTCCTCATGCCTCCTTGCAGCATGCCTAATGCACGTTCACACAGATGAGCAGGGTTTTTCCAGAGTCAGTAGAAAGGCCTCTTTAGTGTCCTAAGTTTCCATAACTGTGACCTTAATTGCCTACCGTCTGTAAGCTGTTAGTGTCGTAACGGTTTTTTCACAGGTGCATGTTCATTAATTGTTTATGGTTCATTGAACCAAGCATGGGAAACAGTGTTTAAACCCTTTACAATTAAGATCTGTGAAGTTTTGGGGATTTTTTGAACGACAGGGTCCTGAAAAAGGGACATTTCTTTTTTTTGCTGAGTTTAGGCTGTTTATGTGTATTTAGTACACACATATATTCACACACACACACTCAAACATGTCTTCTGTATTTACCTCCAGGTACTCGACCGCGTGGGTTCTCAGTCTCCAGCATGTCCCTGGCCTCCCTCAACCTTGACAACGACAGCAACGCCGGAGATAAGAGGATCCGCAGGTGAGGCCAGAAATTGCCTGATTACAGATTTTCTCAATCGTGTACAAGCAATTTTTGGATCCTGGTTGAAACGTATCTATCGCAGAACAGCAATGATCAAATGCTTAAATACATTTAAAGAACTTCTGATACAAAATGTGCCTTTGTACCTGACTTGCATATCTTAGACCGCCTTTTGAAAAACTTTAAATGCAAATGTCATCAGTGAGTACAAAATTCACTGTTAAGTGTTTTGTTCACAGAACATTAACACATTGTTTAACATTTTAAATTACCCCATCAGTGTCATACATGTAAATGTTTCGGACATGAAGTGAATGAAGTTGGGTTACTCCTAAGTCAACATCTCCAACATTGTGACCTTCATATAAGAGCTTTGCTTTGGTGTGGATGGAGGCATACAGTGCATTCAGAAAGAATTCAGACCCTTGACTCTTTCCACATTTTGTTATGTTACAGCCTGTATGACACAACAAGCTTGGCACACCTGTATTTGGGGAGTTTCTCTCATTCTTCTCTGCAGATCCTCTCAAGCTCTGTCAGGTTGGATGGGGAGCGTCGCTGCACAGCTATTTTCAGGACTCTCCAGAGATGTTCGATTGGGTTCAAGACCAGGCTCTGGCTGGGCCACTCAAGGACATTCAGAGACTTGTCCCGAAGCCACTCCTGCATCCTGAGTCACCCAGGACTAGTGTTGTTCGCCTAGCGCTTGTTAGCCTAGCGCTACAAGCACCCTGCTCTACCAACTGAGTCTCACCCAGGACCCGTGTTGTTAGCCTAGCACTACAAGCACCCTGCCCTACCAACTCAGTCACCCAGGACGAGTGTTGTTACCTTAGCGCTAGAAGCACCCTGCTCTACCAACTGAGTCACCCAGGACCAGTGTTGTTAGCCTAGCGCTACAAGCACCCTGCCCTACCAACTCAGTCACCCAGGACCAGTGTTGTTAGCCTAGCGCTACAAGCACCCTGCTCTACCAACTCAGTCACCCAGGACCAGTGTTGTTAGCCTAGCGCTAGAAGCACCCTGCTCTACCAACTCAGTCACCCAGGACCAGTGCTGTTAGCCTAGCGCTACAAGCACCCTGCCCTACCAACTGAGTCACCCAGGACCAGTGTTGTTCTTCCATTGTATTCACCTTCACTTATTTCTGTTGTGGATTGTGTTTGTGCGCCAATGGAAAGTCTATAAAACTATGAGCGAACCAGCCTATGTATTAAATACATGGATTTGGATTGGGATGATACTGATGAATGAATCCTTCACACTTATTTTTAGGGCTTTTTTTATATAATTTTTTTTAAAATTAGGAATCGTATTTAATTTGATATGTATGAAATTGTTTCGTGAAATATGAATAAAAGGACAGTAATTGCCCATAATTCTGCAACTTTGGATAGTTGTACTTCCAATTTTGATCATCATTATATAGTGACTGCAAAGAAGGGTTAGTTTGGATTTACATTTGGTTGAGTTGTCAACTAACGTGAATTCAACAACAAATGTCACCATGTCATTGGACTTAGGTTGGGTGAATAACAATTCCCTTAGGTTGATTACTTTTTGCAAATCCAATCAATTTTCCACGTTGAGTCAACATCATCACAGTGAATTTTTGTTGTTGAAATGACGTGGAGCCAATGTTGATTCAGCCAGTTTTTGCCCAGTGGTGTATAATTGATCTACTTGGACTTTTAAAAAACATGTTCTGTTTTTTCTGCTTGGACTCGAGAGATAAGTATGGTAGTGTTCATCTGTTTGCAGGCAGTCGTGTTCTATTGTATGTATTTGCAATTTTGACGGTATAATATAGTTTTGATTAATGTATTTATGTTTCGAGAAGGTAAATTATGTTTTGAAAACACATTTACTGTTTTTCAAAAGGCCACAGAAAGGCTGTGTTGTGAGTGTCTGTGTCTTGTTTTGAACTCAACAACATTGTTCCAAAAAATACTTGTACGCGATTGAGAAAATCTGTAAAAAAAGGACATACAGTTTAGCCAACTCCTTTAGCATGACCATGTCAAGAGTTGACTAAAGCACAAACAGGCTGGCTACGATACAAAAAAAGGCTTTACAGAGCATCAAAAGCACGAATACTTCTTCAAGAGGACATTCATGTGTCTTGTGACTTGTCTAGGTATTGCAAACAAAATGGTTTTCGCTCTCTTGATCTTCTCTCCCTCCTCGCTCTCTGTTTTTCCCCTCTGTTTTGCACGGAACTCCCGGAAGCAGTAAACTAGGCACTGTGAAAGGCCATATCTCTTTCTTTTTAAGCTCTCCCAAAGACAGAAAGGGAAGGTTAGTAACTCCCCTCCCTAGACCAGCCGAGGGCCAAGCCTTTCATCTAGACTTTCATCTCAGTGCATCACAGTCCAGATTGATCAATCAATCTGCTTTTACTTGAGGTAATATCTTTGAGAACAATTCCCGGTAGCCATACCTAACAGAATCTAAATATCCCATGTGCAGACATATATTTATGAATCATGTTTGAGCAAGCCACATACAGTACACCAACATTCATTCTGAGTATGACCTGAGACATAGAGGACACATCCATATGTTTTTAATAGATGTGTTATTTCACAGTCATGCTGAATCATCGGTTAAGTGTTGGCCAATTACCTCCTTTAAAACAGACAGAGAAAATTCCGCTCAGTACCGCAGCTGCTTCCGCCTCATTTCATACATGCCCAGCCTCCTGCCTCCACTCCTGCCTCACCGACTCTGCCCTTTCTCTGCTCCGAGGCTGCTCCATGCTAGCTGCTCCATGCTAGCTGCTCCATGCTAGCTGCTCTACGTTAAGCTGCTGTCTGTGGTTGTTACCTCTAGATTAGACCCGGCGTCAGAACCATCCAAGCTGCAGCAGACGGGCGCTCTCCCGTCCCAGGCACGGTAACTTCCACAGCCATGCTGGCTCACATGGAGCCACAGGCCCTTTGTTTTGTATGCAGAGACTTCAAACTAGGGTACACACTAACCCTAACCCCAATTAGGACATGAATGAGCCTGGGCCTGGGACATGAGTGTGGCTGCTGCAGTTGTATTCTGTCTTGTCACTGTATAGTTGCCTAAAGCTGCTGTTGCATACTGCAGTGTTTCTTCTCCATATCCTAGCAGCCATAATGATTGGACTGTACAATAGCTTTGCTCTACTGCACATGCCTCTGATCTGATCCAGGGACACAGATATCACTGGGGATGATGTAATATGAGGGAACAGGGAAGGCTGCCTGGGAGAACTGTGTCTATCTCTGACCCTGTTTCTCTGTATGTCTCTGTGTCTGTGTATATGTGGTTTGTATGTCTATGTCTGTTTTTTTGTGTGAATGTGTATCTGTTATTGTGTGTGTGTCCACACATGTGTCACTCGTACTGTATATATGTGTGTGTGCGTACATCCCTAGGCCAGACTCTGCTAGGCCAGACTCTGCTAGGCCAGACTCTGCAGAGGGCAATCTGTCGTCCTGCCCGTCTCATAACGGAGAGAAGGACTGGGAGAACGAGTCCACAACCTCCTCCACTCCCTCCAACCAAGAGTACACAGGTACGGACCGCTCCACTGCAATCACGGTATTCTGTTTTCAAAAGGAGACCAAACTCTTGCAGTATACCAGAGCCATGTAGCCCATGTGTAGAACAGGCTGTGTTGTGATTGTCTGTTTGTTTGTTTGTTACTGCATTCCTTATGCTGGTATTCGCTTCTTCCCTCAGGGCCAAAGCTGTACAAGGAGCCCAGTGCTAAGTCCAACAAGCATATCATCCAGAACGCCCTGGCCCACTGCTGCCTGGCGGGCAAGGTCAACGAAGGACAGAAGAATAAGATAATAGATGTAGGTAATTTGCTGTACACAATATGTTTCTTTCTCTCTAATTTTACTTCACTCTTTTACCTCACATTTGTTCCTTTCTTTTCCTCCACTATCTCTTTCAGGAAATGGAGAGGTCGGGGGCCAACAACTTCCTGGTTTTGTTCCGAGACACGGGTTGCCAGTTCCGCTCGGTGTACACCTACTGCCCTGAGACGGAGGAAATCACCAAGCTGGCGGGCATCGGGCCCAAGAGCATCACAGCCAAGATGATCGAGGGCCTGTATAAATATAACTCAGATAGGAAGCAGTTCAGCCACATCCCTGCCAAGACAATGTCAGCTAGTGTAGACGCCATCACCATCGCCGCTCACCTGTGGCAGACCAAGAAACAGGGCACGCCCAAGAAACTGGGTAGTCTCAAGTAGTCACAGCAACAACCCCTTTCATACCAAACCCAGGATAATGTTGCTAGGTGTCCTGAGTTATAGTTGAGGACTGAGGGGAGGCTTTGCGGGTGTTGTGACCTGGGATAATACAGGGTCTGGTTTGGTGTGACAGTGCTAAAGAGTATATCTTTCTAATCTTCTTTCCCATTCAGATATTTAATGAACACTTACACTTGGCATTCATCTGGATCTGATATCTGATGTACAGTTTAATTTGATGAATATGTGGTAGGGGATTTTCTTCTAAACAGGACACTATTGACTTTATGCACAACTGGAATGTAGGGGGAAAAACATCAACACAAGCCTCAAGGGACATTGTTGTTGTTATGCAAGACTGTGTGTGTGTGGGACCCAGAGTCATTCTAATGGTGCACATGTGTGTATGTTCATCAGCATGCGTGGGTGCCCATGTTCTCGTGTGCCAAAAAAAAGGGGCTGATGAAAGCCTTACTGAATCGGACCACTGAAGCACTGAATGTCATTCCTTTTGAAATAGATCGAGTTTGAGTTCCCTATGTTCATCATGTGTGGCCTTATGCTTGTTTTGTGAAAGCGCAGTGATTAGGTCATATTTAAGCGCCAAATGTGATGTTTTGGTGAGTACAAGATGATACGTATATGAGAGCTTGTTGAGAGTGGCTGTGTGTGAGGCTTGCTTTTCTCTGTGGCTGAAAGATGAGACTGAGAAGGTGGGTTTACATAATGTGTCAATAGTTAAGTAGGTTGTCATAACTTCCGATAAGAACTAGATTGTAAAGTCATTGATTAAGTATAATCTAGTTCACAGGAATGTCAGCAACTGACTCTTAATTTATTGAATGTTTTTGATAAGGCTTTGGAAGGTTTTTAAAGGTCCAATGCAGATGTTTTTATCTCAATATCAAATAATTTCTGGGTAACAATTAAGTACCATATTGTGATTGTTTTAAATGGTCAAAAAGAAACAAAAATAGCTTATTAGCAAAGAGCAATTTCTCAAGCAATAATTTTGCTAGGACAGTCTGGGAGTGAGCTGTTATTGACAGAGAGGTTTGGAACTCTTTCTTATTGGTCTAATAACTAATTTACTGCATGGTGATGTCACTATAGAAGGCCAAAACCCCTCCCACCAAAACAGGCTGAAATTTCAGGATGGTCTTTTCAAACAGCTCTTACACTAGAAGGGCATTACCATCATTTTCACTATTTCCCAGTATTATTCCAACCTCATAGTGTGGAAATATATATCAAACACAGGACAATTATGCTTTTAACTGCACTGGGACTTTAAAGGCTTTTAAAGTTTCATCAACAGAGGTGTGTAACATACTTTAAGACAATATATACTGTATAAGTTAATTTTGTTTGTATATAATGGTTATTCCATTCAAAATGAATGAGTGAAACTAGCATTTATCATTTAATATGGACGTATATAAACGTACTATACTGTATATGGGGCCTTCTATTTGTTTAAAAAAGATGCAAGTGTGTGATCCCTTTTCAATGTCACTGGCAGGACAATTTCAAGCTTTAGAATAGAAGCAAGTTTCACAAATTGTGTCATGAGCCTGTGCAATTCCGAGAAAATATCTTATAAAAATCCTTGTTGGCATACAATACCAGTCAAAAGTTTGGACACACCTCCTCTTTCCCACCGTGAAGCATGGAGGAGGAGGTGTGGTGGTACTTTGCTGATGACACTGTCAGTGTCCAGTATGGCTACCACAGCATTCTGCAGCGATACGCCATCCCATCTGGTTTGCTCTTAGTGGGACTATTATTTGTTTTTCAAGAGGACAATAACCCAAAACACACCTCCAGGCTGTGTAAAGGCTATTTGACCAAGGAGAGTGATGGAGTGCTGCACCAGATGACATGGCCTCCACAATCACCCGACCTCAACTCAATTGAGATGGCTTGGGATGAGTTGGACCTCAGAGTGAAGCAAAAGCATCCAACAAATGCTCAGTATATGTGGGAACTCCTTCAAGACTGTTGGAAAAGCATTCCTCATGAAGCTGGTTGAGTGAATGCCAAGATTGTGCAAAGCTGTCATCGAGGCTAAGAGTGGCTACTTTGAAGAATCTTTGTTTAACACTTTTTTGATTACTACATGATTCAATATATGGTATTTCATAGTTTTGATGTCTTCACTATTATTCTACTGTAATATAGAAAATAGTACAAATTTAAGAAAAACCCTTGAATGAGGTGTGTCCAAACTTTTGACTGGTACTGTATGTGTTTGGACCTCACAGATATTCAAAAGCATTTTACTTTATTGTGGATAGTATCTTTACTGTTGAATTCCTATTACACTTAAAGTAGTCCACAATACGTATGTGTACATATTCAATAGAGAGTAAGGAATAGAATTTCATGACTCTGTCCCACTGTAGATTGCAGTATTTGTAGTTGATTTAACTGCATACTTACATAAATGAAGTAAAATACAGATCACAAAAACATAAAACATAGTTCTTCAGGACTTTCAAAACATCTGTTACATTATGCTTCAACATGTTACATTGTTCTAACCTATGAAAGGAAACTGACATTTATGTTTATTTTATTTTGGAGCAAAGCAGTGTTTACACTGTACATATATTTTGTCGTATAAAGTATTTTTTGTAAACCATTTACCATTTTGAGGTTTCATATGAGCAGCATATCTGTTACAAAAGGAAATGTAAAACCATGAGAGGGTACAATATGTCTTGTATGAGTGACGGGCAGGAAACGGAGAGAGAACTGATTGCAAACTGTTTCCACTGCATACTCTATTGTAGTGGATAATCAGATATGTGTGAGATGCCATTCTGTGTTTTCCCCCATCTAAATTTGTTTTATTTTAACCTTGTCAATATGTTCATGTATTTGTTATTTTTTATAAATTCCTTTGAACAATATTAAAATGCAGATGTTCATCAACACTTGTGACTGGTGTTTTTGAAGCCTGGTTATCCACTTAAATCTCATTTTAGGCTGGTTCAGATTTGGATTCTTTGTTGTGCTAAATGTTCACATTTATACAGCACAATATCCAGTAAATTACAGAACAAGTGGGTCTTGAACCTGCAACCTGAGGCCACAGGGGAAACAAACGCAGATTCTGTGCCATGAAGGTCAACACCTTATGGAAGAGGCATAGGCTTACATACAGGGATGAACGTAAAATATCAAGATAAACCGTTTGTCATTTTGTTACAGAATTCCTCATAAAAATGCTGGTCCTTTGAATGCACCTTTATTAATACCACTAGGTATCACCTAATGATTGAGAAGTAATGCACTAGTCGTCCCCTCTTGCATTCAAGAAGAGTAACCGGAAGGCTACCAAACAGATTTACTTCTTTTCACTGTCTGTCTTAATCCTCTTAAAGCCTTTTCAGGGGCCCCTGTTCTTCAAGCATTTAATCAGTTTTGAACTTTCCACTGTGATTCTGCGATTAGCCTACACGCAAACGGAACACACCATCTAGTCTGAGCAGTGAAGGCATGAGGATTAGGCCTAGCCATCCACCATCAAGTATTCTCTTGGAAGCGTCATACACCCTGACAAGTTATTATCTCATTGAAAGTGGCATATTTGGACTTTAATGACAACTTGATGCGCGTACTCAATGGATGGTAGTAGCCAGGAATGTTGATCCGTAGCCAAAAGCTGTGTGGTTTTGACTTGCAAGACAAGAGACGCTTGGAGCGCCCTTGTGAAAATGCTGGGGTGTGATTGGTGGACGAAGCGGTGCGCTTGACAAGCGAAGGGGCTGGGTAGCAGCAGCAGCGGACTCGAGGCAAGAAAGGAAGGAGAAACCAATCGAAGCAGGATTGCCGTGACAGCTACGCTTTTTCAACAACATAGAAACAAATCCAGTGTTTTCAGACCATGTCTTTTTAGACCAAGGTGCGCTTTAAATTGCATTTGGGAGCGTGTTGGTTAATTATGCGTGAGAATTATCGCTCCCCACCTATGCTGCTTGACCCGGGGGTGTATTCATTACGCCGTGTGTTGCAAAACGTTTTGCTACACAAACCGTTTACTCCAAACGCTGTTGACTTTTGTTTTGTTCTTAAACGAAAATTGTAGTTCAGTGGTGTCTCTCTTCAAAAATAAATACGCGGCTGGAAGAAATTGTAACGCCGCGGAATTCACGCCACTTGAGAGCATAGAATAGTCAGTCAACAGATTGAAGAGCGTTCGGAGCCGTTGCTGTTGCTAAACGTTTTGCGATAGAATCGACGTAATGAATACACCCTCGACCAGCCGCTCTCCTGTCGGCTGGCTATCATCTGAATCTGTTAGTGGCTTTGGGTGTCTGACTACTTACTCTTCGTGGTATGTAGCTACCAGCTAACATGGGCTGCTAGCTAGATAGATAGATAGCAAATGTCTCAGACATAGCTTGTGTTGGCGTTTATTTTATAACATAGGACAAGAACAGCTTGGGGTGAAGTAGCTAGCTAGTTATCTAGCAGTTAGCTAGCTAATTTGCTGGGTTTGAACCCCACCCATAGCTGCAGTGCCTAGCTTCATAGCTAGCTAGGTAGTTATAGATTGTAAATATGTGTTTATTGGAACCCTTCCGTACAAGTAGCTCATCCGTTGTTTAGGTGATACGCATAGTGTATTTGCTGCTAAATTGTTGCCGTCATTGTCACCAGCAGTGCATCTGGCATGATCTGCATGCAGCTTGGTTGTTCTTTTTCTCTTCTGAATGGCCTGTTCTGTTGATTGCCAGATATCTAACCATGTTCTTTGTTGACCGCACCAAGGTCTATTTAAAAGCAGAATGATGTAAAGTTAGCATCCGTATGTTTTGAGCAACCACTTGCTTGGACACCCTGTCAACAATGCAGGTTGCAGTGTAACACCAATATAGGCTAACTAGCTATGTCAATAGTCATGCTAACACCCCATCATAATAAATAAAAATGGAACCTTTTATTTAACTAGGCAAGTCAGTTAAGAATAAATTCTTATTTACAATGACGGCCTACCGGGGAACAGTACCGTGTTCAGGGGCAGAACGAAACCCTTTCGGTTACTGGCCCAATGCTCTAGCCACTAGGCTACCTGCCGCCCCAAATTAAATGAACATCAAAGCAATTCTAGTCCATAATGTGTTACTGTTTGTTACTACTTAATTAGCAGCACAGCTGTGTGTGTGATTGGATTAACTCTCTACTGCAGACTTTGTACTGACACTGTCCTGCTGTTACAGTAGTCAGGGAGTTGGGGCTTGATTCCATTAGGCACAACTGAGGCTTTTGTCATTTTGTCCACATTAAGTAAGTGCGCAGAGAAGTACCTATATTTCCTGTGCTTGTTTGCAGGAAGGAATGGAAATGAATTATGCTAGACTTTTTGAAAGCCTATTCAAAAAGAAAGGTCAGTTGTAACAATTGTTGGCCAAGCAAAAATATTGTGAACAAAAAAATAATTGGTTGAACAGTGTGGCAATAAAGTGACATTGTTACATTAGAAATTAATTGTTTACCAGACAGCTGGGTCAGATGAAAATATCAGTTTTTCACAGATATAGTATCTTCAACCTAGCTTCCTTTTCCTTTAAAAACCGGATGTTGGGACCTGTTCAGAGGTTTCTTTATGCCCGCCTTTCTAGGATCACCAAGAGAGCCTCCGTTTGTGGTTTGTATACTCACTCTGAGTTTTGTTGCTGGTCTACGTGTGTGTGGGTGTGTGTCAGCCCGCCGTCACCATGACAGCAGAGGAGATCATCAATGTGAAGGAGGTGGAGATCATCAAGGTGATCCTGGACTTCCTCAACTCCAGGAAACTTCACATCAGCATGCTGGCCCTGGAGAAAGAGAGCGGAGTCATCAACGGACTCTATTCTGACGACATGCTGTTCCTCAGGTACACCTGGGTCATATTCAATAGGCACCAACAAAAACAAACACAAGATTAAAACAGGGAGGGACTACATGGATTTATCCAACAAGGAACTTTTCAGTTGCAAAATGTTTTGCTACGGTGTGCCCTAGTAAATATGACCCTGACATTACTGTTTGGGTCTTACTACATGGCTAGGTTTGGAATGACAAAGGTCTGGCTCGCCCATAGCATATCAGGACACCTCCATAAGTGTTTGCTGCAATACAACAGTTGACAGACTAATTAGACAAAATTCCTGCTGTTCAGCATTTTCATCAACTTCATGCAGGTTATTTTTCAGTCGCATATGAATAGATCACTGGTTGCCAAACTAATGTTGAAACACTAACAATGTTCAGAAAGTGTAGCATCATTTCCTTTGTTTTTCCAATAATGATCTAGACCTCTTCTATGCTGGATTGGAGTGGACATTTGAATGTCAGCCAGCAGTGGAGACCTCTTCTATGCTGGATTGGAGTGGACATTTGAATGTCAGCCAGCAGTGTAGACCTCTTTGGCATTCCACTCAGTTTGGTGTGTGAAATGCCTGATGGGATTGGAGTTGGACCCCTTTCACACAGAGGGCCCCACTGTTACCTGGTGACCATTCACTGCCTGTCTTTCATCTGCCAATAAAAAAACAATCTGTTCTGCTACCGTAAGACACGGCATAGCAGGGAAGTCGAATAGAGAACCCTTTGTTTATTTTTGTTCTGTTGTTCTGAAATTATCTGGTTAGTGTGAATAGGCTCAGAGCACTCTAATGGGTGTCGCGATACCCGTTAGTATCGTGGCAAGGAAACGAAACACAAAGCAGATTTAACCTCTTTAGGAAAACAGCCTTAATTTTGGAAACAAACATCAATATGTTGTCATCCAGAGTCACATGCATTTATTTTCCAGGCTATAGCACACAATATACAGCAGGCTTTTAAAGGACCAAAGAGTTTGGTCTGCTTTGTGTTTTCATTTTTGCCATGGAAAAAACTTTGCGATGCTGGTATCAACCCGGCCCTATAACTGACTTGTTTGTGCATTGTTTATCTCTGTCCAGACAGCTGGTGTTGGATGGGCAGTGGGACGAAGTGCTCCAGTTCATTCAGCCGTTGGAGTGCATGGACACGTTTGACAGGAAAAGGTGAGGCATTGATACAACACTAAATTCTGTGGTCGGAAATGAATGTACGTAGTCTGACTATGCCTGACCATTTCTGCAGTTAGCAATGCTATTATTGCCTTGTCAAACAACAACAACACGTTAGGAAACTGACACCCAGGCTAGAATGTTCAGGCAGATACTGGGCTTGAATTACTTTACTGACACATGCATATACTGTAGGATGAGACAACCCAGCACTGGGGCTATATTGTTGTGTTGTGCTGTCATAGGTTCCGTTACATCGTCCTGAAGCAGAAGTTTCTGGAGGCCCTGTGTGTGAACAACGCCATGTCTGCTGAGGACGAGCCACAGCATGTGAGTCAACAGACAAAGAATAGCCCCCCCACCCCACACACACACACACACTTTGTTCTAGTGTCTGTCTCTGCCCTCACATTTTCCATCTCCCTGTCTTTGTTTGTCTGTTTCCTTTCCTCTGTCTTCTTCTGAATGAGCAAACAAATGAGCAATGAATCCTGAAACAGTCCCTCTTTATTTTTCCATCTAATTATTTTCTATTTCTCGCTGCTTCTTTTTCTCCTAGCCCACACACATTCATTGAGCTTTCTCTACCCATCGTCCTATATTAGCTTAGTCACAGACAGTGTAGATGTGAATCCAGCTTGTGTAGCCTGGCTGGATTAGTCTGGGCTCCTCAAGCCAGCTGTGTCTGTGTGTATAAGTGTGTTAGGTTGTCAGCCCAGCTCTTCATGAGTTAGTGTGTAACTGTGTGTGACATATGAGTCAGATTTAGGTCTAGGTTAGATCTCGTGAACATCTCTTTTGCACAATGATTGAAAGCAGTTCAAAGCAACATGGACATTATCTTATTTCTGAAATTTCTCCTTGGACATGATAAAGATCTAAGCCCTTCTACCCTGACATTTAGAATCTAAGGGTGGGTTGCACCAACATGGTTTAAATTAATCTAGGTTTTAAAGTGAAAATTCAATTTAGATTAGAGGAATGATTTAATTGAACTAGGATTAATTTAAAACTAGGTTTAACATTTGGGGCAACAAGATTAATAGATAAACCTTGATTTAACCCAGTTTAAGAGAGAATCCATGTTGGTGCAACCCAACCTAAGCCTTAGAGAGATGAATAGATAAACCTTGATTTAACCCAGTTTAAGAGATAATCCATGTTGGTGCAACCCAACCTAAACCTTAGAGAGATGACTAGATACACCTTGATTTAACCCAGTTTAAGAGATAATCCATGTTGGTGCAACCCAACCTAAGCCTTAGAGAGATGACTAGATACACCTTGATTTAACCCAGTTTAAGAGATAATCCATGTTGGTGCAACCCAACCTAAGCCTTAGAGAGATGAATAGATAAACCTTGATTTAACCCAGTTTAAGAGATAATCCATGTTGGTGCAACCCAACCTAAACCTTAGAGAGCGATAACAGGTAGCTGCTTTTTCTACAGGATCTACAGACATTCTGGGTTTATATGTTCAAAACATAATTTTTCATCCCTCCTCTGTCTCTGAGGGAATGTTGAGTCTGATGGGAATGGTAGCGCTACATTGCCTCTAGAAATGAATAAATATGATAAAAGCCAGTTTTTTAAATTGCAAACCTTCTAGACTGTATCGAAGTCCTGAGCTTAACATGAGTGAATCTGATGTGGCCCAAAATCCACTCTTTCTTTCTCTCTCTCCCCCTCTACCGCTCTCTCCTCTCTTCATCCCTCTCTCCCTCAGTTGGAGTTCACCATGCAGGAGGCAGTGAAGTGTCTTCATGCTCTGGAGGAGGTCTGTCCCTCTAAAGATGACTACAGCAAGCTATGTCTGCTCCTCACCCTGCCTCGTCTCACCAACCACGCTGAGTTCAAGGCATGACACATTTTTATATTTATGGCATACTATATCATCTTATAATAATATATATGATTATTGTTATATGGCATCTGACCTTATGATTCGTACTGTTATTCTAGCACAGTGATTGATTCTACGACTTACTTTTAAGAAGGTTTGGTAACAGTTTACTGAAAGCATTACTCATCTCATATATATATATATATATATATATACATATACTGTATTCTATTCTACTGCATCTTAGTCACTTAATGTTCACATATCTGGCATTACTCATCTCATATGTATATACTGTATTCTATTCCACTGTACCTTAGTCACTTAATGTTCACATATCTGGTATTACTCATCTCATATGTATATACTGTATTCTATTCTACTGTATCTTAGTCACTTAATGTTCACATATCTGGCATTACTCATCTCATATATATACAGTGCCTTGCGAAAGTATTCGGCCCCCTTGAACTTTGCGACCTTTTGCCACATTTCAGGCTTCAAACATAAAGATATAAAACTGTATTTTTTTGTGAATAATCAACAACAAGTGGGACACAATCATGAAGTGGAACAACATTTATTGGATATTTCAAACTTTTTTAACAAATCAAAAACTGAAAAATTGGGCGTGCAAAATTATTCAGCCCCCTTAAGTTAATACTTTGTAGCGCCACCTTTTGCTGCGATTACAGCTGTAAGTTGCTTGGGGTATGTCTATCAGTTTTGCACATCGAGAGACTGACATTTTTTCCCATTCCTCCTTGCAAAACAGCTCGAGCTCAGTGAGGTTGGATGGAGAGCATTTGTGAACAGCAGTTTTCAGTTCTTTCCACAGATTCTCGATTGGATTCAGGTCTGGACTTTGACTTGGCCATTCTAACACCTGGATATGTTTATTTTTGAACCATTCCATTGTAGATTTTGCTTTATGTTTTGGATTATTGTCTTGTTGGAAGACAAATCTCCGTCCCAGTCTCAGGTCTTTTGCAGACTCCATCAGGTTTTCTTCCAGAATGGTCCTGTATTTGGCTCCATCCATCTTCCCATAAATTTTAACCATCTTCTCTGTCCCTGCTGAAGAAAAGCAGGCCCAAACCATGATGCTGCCACCACCATGTTTGACAGTGGGGATGGTGTGTTCAGCTGTGTTGCTTTTACGCCAAACATAACGTTTTGCATTGTTGCCAAAAAGTTCAATTTTGGTTTCATCTGACCAGAGCACCTTCTTCCACATGTTTGGTGTGTCTCCCAGGTGGCTTGTGGCAAACTTTAAACCACACTTTTTATGGATATTTTTAAGAAATGGCTTTCTTCTTGCCACTCTTCCATAAAGGCCAGATTTGTGCAATATACGACTGATTGTTGTCCTATGGACAGAGTCTCCCACCTCAGCTGTAGATCTCTGCAGTTCATCCAGAGTGATCATGGGCCTCTTGGCTGCATCTCTGATCAGTCTTCTCCTTGTATGAGCTGAAAGTTTAGAGGGACGGCCAGGTCTTGGTAGATTTGCAGTGGTCTGATACTCCTTCCATTTCAATATTATCGCTTGCACAGTGCTCCTTGGGATGTTTAAAGCTTGGGAAATCTTTTTGTATCCAAATCCGGCTTTAAACTTCTTCACAACAGTATCTCGGACCTGCCTGGTGTGTTCCTTGTTCTTCATGATGCTCTCTGAGCTTTTAACGGACCTCTGAGACTATCACAGTGCAGGTGCATTTATACGGAGACTTGATTACACACAGGTGGATTGTATTTATCATCATTAGTCATTTAGGTCAACATTGGATCATTCAGAGATCCTCACTGAACTTCTGGAGAGAGTTTGCTGCACTGAAAGTAAAGGGGGCTGAATAATTTTGCACGCCCAATTTTTCAGTTTTTGATTTGTTAAAAAAGTTTGAAATATCCAATAAATGTCGTTCCACTTCATGATTGTGTCCCACTTGTTGTTGATTCTTCACAAAAAAATACAGTTTTATATCTTTATGTTTGAAGCCTGAAATGTGGCAAAAGGTCGCAAAGTTCAAGGGGGCCGAATACTTTCGCAAGGCACTATATATACACTGTATTCTACTCTATTCTACTGTATCTTAGTCACTTAATGTTCACATATCTGGCATTACTCATCTCATATGTATATACTGTATTCTACTCTATTCTACTGTATCTTAGTCACTTAATGTTCACATATCTGGCATTACTCATCTCATATGTATATACTGTATTCTACTCTATTCTACTGTATCTTAGTCACTTAATGTTCACATATCTGGCATTACTCATCTCATATATATATATATACTGTATTCTACTCGATTCTACTGTATCTTAGTCACTTAATGTTCACATATCTGGTATTACTCATCTCATATGTATATACTGTATTCTATTCTACTGTATCTTAGTCACTTAATGTTCACATATCTGGCATTACTCATCTCATATGTATATACTGTATTCTACACTATTCTACGGTACCTCATTCACTTAATAATGTTCACATATCTGGCATTACTCATCTCATGTGTACAGTGGGGAGAACAAGTATTTGGTACACTGACGATTTTGCAGGTTTTCCTACTTATAAAGCATGTAGAGGTCTGTAATTTTTATCATAGGTACACATCAACTGAGAGACGGAATCTAAAACAAAAATCCAGAAAATCACATTGTATGATTTTTAAGTAATTTGCATTTTATTGAATGACATAAGTATTTGATACATCAGAAAAGTATAACTTAATATTTGGTACAGAAACCTTTGTTTGCAATTACAGAGATCATACATTTCCTGTAGTTCTTGACCAGGTTTGCACACACTGCAGCAGGGATTTTGGCCCACTCCTCCATAAAGACCTTCTTCAGATCCTTCAGGTTTCGGGGCTGTCGCTTGCCTATTGTCCACTGGCTAGGCCACTCCAGGACCTTGAGATACTTCTTACGGAGCCACTCCTTAGTTGCCCTGGCTGTGTGTTTCGGGTCGTTGTCATGCTGGAAGACCCAGCCACGATCCATCTTCAATGCTCTTACTGAGGGAAGGAGGCTGTTGGCCAAGATCTCGCGATACATGGACCCATCCATCCTCCCCTCAATACGGTGCAGTCGTCCTGTCCCCTTTGCAGAAAAGCATCCCCAAAGAATGATGTTTCCACCTCCATGCTTCACGGTTGGGATGGTGTTCTTGGGGTTGTACTCATCCTTCTTCTTCCTCCAAACACGGCGAGTGGAGTTTAGACCAAAAAACTATACTTTTGTCTCATCAGACCACATGACTTTCTCCCATTCCTCCTCTGGATCATCCAGATGGTCATTGGCAAACTTCAGATGGGCCTGGACATGCGCTGGCTTGAGCAGGGGGACCTTGCGTGCGCTGCAGGATTTTAATCCATGACGGCGTAGTGTGTTACTAATGGTTTTCTTTGAGACTGTGGTCCCAGCTCTCTTCAGGTCATTGACCAGGTCCTGCCTTGTAGTTCTGGGCTGATCCCTCACCTTCCTCATGATCATTGATGCCACACTAGGTGAGATCTTGCATGGAGCCCCAGACCGAGGGTGATTGAACGTCATCTTGAACTTCTTCCATTTTCTAATAACTGCGCCAACAGTTGTTTCATTCTCACCAAACTGCTTGCCTATTGTCCTGTAGCTCATTCCAGCCTTGTGCAGGTCTACAATTTTATCCCTGATGTCCTTACACAGCTCCCTGGTCTTTGCCATTGTGGAGAGGTTGGAGTCTGTTTGATTGAGTGTGTGGACAGGTGTCTTTTATACAGGTAACGAGTTCAAACGGGTGCAGTTAATACATGTAATGAGTGGAGAACAGGAGGGATTCTCAAAGAAAAACTAACAGGTCATGAATTGTATGATTTTTAAGTAATTAATTTGCATTTTATTGCATGACAAGTATTTGATCACCTACCAACCAGTAAGAATTCCGGCTCTCACAGACCTGTTGATTTTTCTTTAAGAAGCCCTCCTGTTCAAGAACTACAGGAAACGTATGAACTCTGTAATTGCAAACAAAGGTTTCTGTACCAAATATTAAGTTCTGCTTTTCTGATGTATCAAATACTTATGTCATGCAATAAAATGCAAATTAATTACTTAAAAATCATACTCTCTCACAGTTGATGTGTACCTATGATAAAAATTACAGACCTCTACATGCTTTGTCAGTAGGAAAACCTGCAAAATCGGCAGTGTATCAAATACTTGTATATACTGTATTCTACACTATTCTACGGTATCGCATTCACTTAATAATGTTTACATATCTGGCATTACTCATCTCATATGTATATACTGTATTCTATACTATTCTACGGTATCTTAGTCACTTAATGTTCACATATCTGACATTACTCATCTCATATGTATATACTGTATTCTACACTATTCTACGGTACCTCATTCACTTAATAATGTTTACATATCTGGCATTACTCATCATATGTATATTCTGTATTCTCTACTATTCTACTGTATCTTAGTCCGTTCCACTCTGACATCGCTCGTCCATATGTATAGTCTTAATTCATTCCTACTTAGATTTGTGTATTGGGTATATGTTGTGTAATTTTGTTAGATATTCCTAGTTAGATATTACTGCACTGTCGGAGCTAGAAGCTCAAGCATTTCGCCACACCCGCAATAACATCTGCTAATCACGTGTACGTGACCAATAAACTTTGATTTGAAAAGGCAGTATTACATTGTTCATTGTTCTAAGCATGTATGAGCCCTTGTGGTTTATTATTCTCTCATAATGTTTGGGTTTTAGCTAATTGACTAAACAGTATAATGTTTCCCCTCCAGGACTGGAACCCCAGCACGGCGCGGGTGCACTGTTTTGAAGAGGCGTGCACCATGGTAGCAGAGTTCATCCCTGCAGACAGGAAGCTGAGCGAAGCTGGGTTCAGGGCCTCAGGGAACCGCCTCTTCCAGCTCCTCATTAAAGGAGTTCTGTATGAGTGCTGCGTCGAGTTCTGCCAGGTACTTACAAAGTACCTATACCATTCTATCGATCACTTGATATTACTGTTTTAGTTTAATATGATGTTGTGATTTCATTGCTTGCTTGATTATATTAATTAACCATTGATTCATGCCATGCTTAATTGGCTGATAGATTGATGGATTGACTACCTCTGTCTCCAGAGCAAGGCGACAGGCGAGGAGATCACGGAGGGCGAGGTGCTCCTGGGGGTGGACATGCTGTGTGGGAACGGCTGTGACGACCTGGACCTGTCCTTACTGTCCTGGATGCAGAACCTGTCCCACAGCGTCTTCTCCTGCGCCTTCGAGCAGAAGCTGCTCCAGATCCATGTGGACCGCCTGGTCAAGCCCGCCAAGGCCGGCTACGCAGACCTGCTCACCCCGCTAATCAGCAAGCTGTCCCCCTACCCCTCCTCGCCCCTCCGCCGCCCCCAGTCCGCCGATGCCTACATGTCCCGCTCCCTGAACCCGGCCCTGGACGGGCTGTCCTATGGTCTGTCTGGCCAGGAGAAGAGGGGCCCAGGGGGGGACATGGCGGGGGGGAAGGGGGTGTCCCCCATGTCTCATTCCTTCGCTAACTACCACACGGGGGGCCAGAGTCTGAGCAGGAGTCTGATGCTGGAGAGCTCCGACTGCCACAGCATCTTTGAGGAGTCGCCTGAGAGGTGAGAGGAGGATGGGTTGGATTCATGTAGTGCTTTTCAATATGGAGGCGTAAAAGAGTTTTCCATTGTAAGTGGGGAATTTAACTCATCTACCATTAATATGGAGTACCCACCTGGGTGATGCGCTCTACCTAGTCATTTTCCCCTCTAGAATAATCCCCAACCATTGGCTAAGTAGGCCAAGTAATTACATGAATTAACCTGTTTGATTTAGCCTAGACACTGGAGTAGACTGTTGATTAGCCTGCGTGGTAGAAAACACTTGAGACTCTACTGTTGAAGGAGAAGCTCAGTGATTATCTTTAAGTTTTCTACTGCTCAATAACACCCACTTATGTGGACGCCGTGACAGTAGGGCGTAGCTGAGTGACAGTAGGGATGATCTGAGTTGTGTCTGGTACATCTGTTTGTACTCTGCAACCCTCTCTCTGCACTTGCATTTCACTGCACCGTTTAGACCTGCTGTATCCTGTGCTCGTGATGAATACACTTGGATTTGATTTTATGTCTTGCTAACTTCATTGCTGTGATTGGTTTTGGCAAGAAAGCACAAACACATGTGGGGCTCAAATCAAATGTTATTTGTAACATGCGGGGGGCAGTGCAAATAGTCTGGGTAGCCATTTGATTAGATGTTCATGAGTCTTATGGCTTGAGGGTAGAAGCTGTTTAGAATCCTCTTGGTCCTAGACTTGGCGCTCCGGTACTGCTTACCATGCGGTAGCAGAGAGAACAGTCTATGACTAGGGTGGCTGGAGTCTTTGACAATGTTTAGGTCCTTCCTCTGACACTGCCTGGTATAGAGGTCCTGGATGGCAAAAAGCTTGGCCCCAGTGATGTACTGGGAGGTACGCACTGCACTCTGTAGTGCCTTGCGGTCGGAGGCCGAGCAGTTGCCATACCAGGCAATGATGCATCCCGTCAGGATGCTCTTGATGGTGCAGCTGTAGAACCTTTTAAGGATCTGAGGACCCATGACAAATCTTTTCAGTCTCCTGAGGGGAAATAGGTTTTGTTGTGCCCTCTTCAGGACTGTCTTGGTGTGTTTGGACCATGTTAGTTTGTTGGTGATGTGGACGCCAAGGAACTACAGCCCACTACAGCCCAGTCGATGAGAATGGGGGTGTGCTCGGTCCTCCATTTGTCTGTAGTCCACAATCATCTCCTTTGTCTTGATCACGTTGAGGGAGATGTTGTTGTCCTGGCACAACCCAGTCAGGTCTCTGACCTCCTCCCAATATGTTGTCTTGTTGGTGATCATACACTGTTGTGTCATCGGCAAACTTAATGATGGTGTTGGAGTCATGCCTGGCTGTGTAGTCATGGGTGAACAGGGAGTACAGGAGGGGACTGAGCACGCACCCCTGAGGGGCCCCTGTGTTGAGGATCAGCGTGGCAGATGTGTTGTTACCTACCCAGTTGCAGAGGGAGGTGTTTAGTCCCATGGTCCTTAGCTTATTGATGAGCTTTGAGGGCACTACGGTGTTGAACGCTGAGCTGTAGTCAATGAATAGCATTCCTCACATAGGTGTTCCTTTTGTCCAGGTGGGAAAGGGCAGTGTGGAGTGCAATAGAGATTGCATCATCTGTGGATCTGTTGGGGCGGTATGCACATTTGAGTGGGTCTTGCACCACTAGGAGTGCCGCCTCTTTATGAGCGTTTTCCTGTTTGCTTATGGCGGTATACAGCTCATTGAGTGCGGTTTTAGTGGTGGAATGTGTCTACATACCACCACTAAAACCGCACTCAATGAGCTGTATACGAAAAATACAGAAACTCTCTAGGTAGATAGTGTGGTCTACAGCTTATCATGAGATACTCTGCCTCAGGTGAGCAAAACCTCAAGACTTCCTTAGATATCGTGCACCAGCTGTTGTTTACAAATATACATAGACCGCCACCCCTTGTCTTACCAGAGGCTAGTCCATAGAGCAGATGTTAATCTCTCTGGTTCTTCTTCCTAGCTCCAGGACGGACACGCCCGTAGATAAGATGATGAGTTCGGGCACCCTGCGCCCTGACTCCGCCCCTGGAGAGGACGCCCCATCACCAGGCTCTGCAGAGAGGAACGAGGTAAAACACCTGATGGAGGAAGATGAGATGTAACCACGTCTGTCTTGCAAAATATACAGATTTCTAGAAAATACATTTGAAGTCGGAAGTTTACATACACTTAGGTTGGCGTCATTAACTTGTTTTTCAACCCCTCCACAAATTTCTTGTTAACAAACTATAGTTTTGGCAAGTTGGTTAAGACATCTACTTTGTGCAGGACACAAGTCATTTTTTCCAACAATTGTTTACAGACAGATTATTTCACTTAAAATTCACGGTATCACAATTCTAGTGGGTCAGAAGTTTACATACACTAAGTTGACTGTGCCTTTAAGCAGCTTGGAAAATTCCAGAAAATAATGTCATGGCTTTAGAAGTTTCTGATAGGCTAATTGACATCATTTGAGTCAATTGGAGGTGTACCTGTGGATGTATTTCAAGGCTTACCTTCAAACTCAGTGCCTCTTTGCTTGACATCATGGGAAAATCGAAAGAAATCAGCCAAGACCCCAGAAAAAGAATTGTAGACCTCCACAAGTCTGGTTCACCCTTGGGAGCAATTTCCAAATGCCTGAAGGTACCACGTTAATCTGTACAAACAATAGTATGCAAGTATAAACACCATGGGACCACGCAACCGTCATACCTCTCAGGAAGGCAACGCTTTCTGTCTCCTAGAGATGAACGTACTTTGGTGCGAAAAGTGCAAATCAATTCCAGAACAGCAGCAAAGGACCTTGTGAAGATGCTGGAGGAAACAGGTACAAAAGTATCTATATCCACAGTAAAACGAGTCCTATATCGACATAACCTGAAAGGCCGCTCAGCAAGGAAAAAGCCACTGCTCCAAAACCACCATAAAAAAGCCAGACTACGGTTTGCAACTGCACATGGGGACAAAGATCGTACTTTTTGGAGAAATGTCCTCTGGTCTGATGAAACAAAAATAGAACTGTTTGGCCATAATGACCATCGTTATGTTTGGAAGAAAAGGGGGGAGGCTTGCAAGCCGAAGAACACCATCCCAACCGTGAAGCACGGGGGTGGCAGCATCATGTTGTGGGGGGTGCTTTGCTGCAGGAGGGACTGGTGCACTTCACAAAATAGATGGCATCATGAGGGAGTAAAATTTTGTATATTGAAGCAACATCTCAAGACATCAATCAGGAAGTTAAAGCTTGGTCGCAAATCGGTCTTCCAAATGGACAATGACCCCAAGCATACTTCCAAAGTTGTGGCAAAATGGCTTAAGGACAACAAAGTCAAGGTATTGGAGTGGCCATCACAAAGCCCTGACCTCAATTCTATCCTATGGGCAGAACTGAAAAAGCGTGTGCGAGCAAGGAGGCCTACAAACCTGACTCAGTTACCCCAGCTCTGTCAGGAGGAATGGGCCAGAATTCACCCAACTTATTGTGGGAAGCTTGTGGAAGGCTACCCAAAACATTTGACCCAAGTTAAACCATTTAAAGGCAATGCCAAATACTAATTGAGTGTCATATAAACTTCTGTGATGAAAGAAATAAAAGCTGAAATAAATAATTATCTCTACTATTATTCCCATTTGACATTCTTAAAATAAAGTGGTGATCCTAACTGACCTAAGACAAGTCATTTTTACTAGGACTAAATGTCAGGAATTGTGAAACTGAGTTTAAATGTATTTGGCTAAAGTGTATGATATCTTCCGACTTCAACTGTAAGTGCATGAGATGGAAACCATTTTTACCCAGTTCCAACAAACTCTGGAGTCATCTTCTCTGCTGATGTGTATGGGTTGTGGATTGTGGAGAGGATTACTTGCAAAGATGGTGGCCTTCTCCCTCAGTCTAAATATAGGCCGGACTTAGAGTTGAATGTGTGTGGTGTGTATGAGACTCACTGAGTCATCGACCTTCTGGGGCTTACAGGGCCTGAATTACAGCCAAGAGACATGTCACCTGCCCTGCTCTCTCTTTCTGTGTGTGTGTGTGTGTGTGTGTGTGTGTGTGTGTGTGTGTGTGTCTGGCGCGCACACACACACGAGTTACAGTACAGCCGAAAGGACACTAGTCCCCTGACTCCACTCCAACTCTAGGCTTCGAAGAGATGAGACTGTGTGAATTAACAGCCCTGCTCAGCCATGTCACCTGGGAGACTGATCAACAGACTGTGTGATTTCACCTTCAGATGAGACTCTGGTTTGTGGGTCCCTCTGCCAACTTGTGTGTGTGGTTATTGGATTTCACACTGGCTGTGGTCCCTGTGTCAACGAGGGTGAGAGATGGCAATGCATGTCATGAACGGCTCATTTCTTCCAACCCTCTCTCTCTTTCCCTCTGCATCTCCCTCGTGTTTGGCATGCTGGCCCCTGGTCAGTGTGTAAGTTAATGCCTATCAGATGGCACTGCAGAGGGCGCAGTAAGGGAAGTTGCCTTTTCCCTCTCTCTGAAGTTACAGAGGGAAGGGGTGTGGGGTCAGTGCTGGCTTTGAATGTGAATGGCAGTATGTAAGAAGTTGGCTATACTTCAAACTATTTCTGAATTTGGTTTATTTTAGTATGGCGTGTGTGTGTGACTACTGAGAAGTTGGAAGGGTTTTACCAGCAGTGTGTGTCGGTGTATGTACGGTGCGGTGCGTTCAGAAAGTATTCAGACCCCTTGACTTTTTTCCACATGTTGTTACTTTACAGCCTTATTCTAAAATGGATTACAAAAAAATACTCAGCAATCTACACACAATACCACATAATGACAAAGTGAAAACAGGTTGTATGTGTGACGTTATGTTCACTGTGTGTCTCTTACCACCTCAGCTGCATGACTCGACAGAGAAGTTTGAGGAGTTCTACCGCCAGCGTCTGAGAGTGCAGCAGCACCTGGAACAGAAGCAGCAGCAGAGACAACTCTACCAGCAGATGCTTCTGGAGGGAGGGGTAAAACACAGTGACCAGCCAGCCCCCGGGACAGACGCCATGCAGCACAGCCTCACTGAGACGTTCCTCAACAGGTTAGAGATTGGAATGTGGACACACACACACACACACACACACCCTGACACACACAGCACAGGACTTCAGGTCCTCAACAGGTCAGTTCACCCATCACTGCACAGCACAAAGTCTGAAACCAACATAACAAACATGAGGTTGCCTTGATTTTCTGTGGTTTGATGAGTTGCCATTTCGTCCCAGACCGTGTAATGACTCTCCTGTTGGACTGGTCTATCTGTGGCAGACCACATTCTGTCAGACGTTAAATTACGTCATGTAGTTAGTAGTTCCTTCATGTGATGAATGGAATAAGGGTTGTTGCTAAACATATTGATTAAATCAAGCACGATTGCCTCAGCCATTTGCAAAAAAACTAAACTTGGCCGATTTTAGAAGACGCAGGTCCCTCCCTGTATAGCCCATGGCTTCGACCTAACACGAGGCAATGGAAAGACGCATGTTGAATCCCCAAAATTCAGGACAGTCTGGGTTCAGCGTGACACCAAAATATGGGAACATTTTGAATCTAGTTAAAGTAGGAAAGGACAAAGAAAGGTCCCAAGAGAACTGTGGAGACACTAAGGATGTCATTATGCCCTGACCTTATAAATAATGCAGGGGGGGTTAGATAGGGGGAGATCAAAAGGGCTTTGTCCTACTGATGCACACCGCAGTCTAGAAGGGAGAGCATTAGTGATGGGTCGCCCGCGAACAAACAGATATTTTTGGTGATCGCCTGGAACCGAACCGCATCTGTGAAGGCACCGTTCACGAGGCTCCCTGATTTGCATACTGCTTATTGAGCTCCAAACAGCGATGATCTGTAGATACGTTCTAAAATCATGAAGGTGGAGCAATGGGAAGAGGTGAGAGCCTCATTCTGTTCCACGCAGAATGTTTGCGGTGTGTTTAAAATTCAAAATAAAAAGCGGCCTTTTCTTTGTTGCAAGAGAGGTCATTTCGTGAGGTACAATGTATTTGAACTCAGGTATACAATCTGACAATGGTTGGCAACCTTTTTCTGCTTACATTAGAAATGTGATATTATTCAGAGTTTAGATTTTTTTCTTTTTTATTAACTACTGAACGAAGAGCCGTTTCGGAGCCAAATTAACAGCTCATTTAGATGAGCGGAGCCAAAAGATTTGGACTGCCAATCACTGGAGAGCATGGCCTGACCCTATGATGTCATCTCGACTATCGTGAAACCACAGTTCAATGAGAGAATCTAGCCTCAGCCTGGATGTGACTGTTGTATTGTCCTGTTGGACAAAACTGCTGACTAATGCTTAGAGACACACAACTTGACATACTGGTGTTTTTCTCAGTAACAGGTTGTGAAAGGGGACGTTGGTTTGTGTGTGTTGGGGGGAGGTGCTGATGGTGGTGGTGTTGCGGGTTGGTGATGATTAATGATTGGGTGTATAGTGGAGCCTGGTACCCCAGATGGAGCAGGGTGTGCCTAGGGTTTGGGCTGGGCAGGGGGAGGTTGGAGTGGAGGAAGCCACAAGGGACCCCTCATTGTCGCCCCCCGCCGCCTGCTGCTCCTCTCTGTTCTTTATGAACGGTCTTTAATGTCCTGAGCACCAGCTGCTCCTGTGGTAGCTGCTCCGTGTGTCTCTGGAGCAGAGCCAGACTCCGACTGTCATAATCCAACATATTTAACCTACTGACACTATTAAAAAGACAGAGGTGTGTCTGTCTCTGTCCTGTCCTGTGTATTAACCTGTGTGTTCTGTCTACCCAGGTCTATTCAGAAGCTGGAGGAGTTGAACGTTGGGATGGAGAGTCTAGAGGAGGATGTCCAGTCTCTGGCCCAGCAGTGCAATGGTACCGGCCCCTCTCCCGAGAACAACAATATCGGTGACCCCGTAGGCTTGACCCCTGACCCCGCCGTGACCCTGACCCCCGAGCAGGGCCAGCTCCATGGAGGAGGGGTGGTCAGCAGCACGCCGCAGCGCACCGCAGCGGGTCGGGGGGTACACCCACCGAACGAATCCCCAGTGGTCTGCCAGAGGTGAGCTACGGGTGGGTGTTTGTGTCACACACATATGTCTGTGTGGCAGGTTTGTATACATTTTGTTTGTCTTTGTGTACATACACGGAGTAATGTATTAATGTGTTGTATCTGTGTGTGGTCTAGTCCTCAAGTAGCCGGACAGCCTTCCGCATTAGACGACTCACCAGGAGCCCTAACCCGAAGTAAGGAGGTAGGTTCCTATCCCCTTGTCTTTCGTCCGTACACACACAGTCTGTCTAACCTTAGTAGAACTCTTTAGGAGTGAGAGGCATTGGGGCGGCAGGTGGTTAGAGCGTTGGGCCAGTAACCGAAAGGTTGCTGGATCGAATCCCCAAGCTGTCGTTCTGCCCCTGAACAAGGCAGTTAACTCACTGTTCCTGGTAGGCCGTTACTGTAGAATAAGATTAACTGACTTGCCTAGTTAAATACATCAAATTAAAAAATTAGTATCAATTCAGTGTATCCACTGAGGTCATGCACAGTAATCCTAGATTATGCACTGTGATGAGTGGAGATTGAATCCATCAGATTATAGTTAGACCAGCAGCGATGAAGGGTGTTCCATGTTGACATGAGCTGTTGGCTCTATTTCAGAATAATGGCATAGAAGATCAACCCAGATTACACTGGTAATTATGTTAAACCCATTGCCACTGTACATGAGCTGTTGGCTCTATTTCAGAATAATGGCATAGAAGATCAATTATATTATTGCCACTGTATATGTGCGGGCAGTTCTGTGTGTGTGAAATACATTTATTTTTTTATAATGTTTATTTAACTAGGCAAGTCAGTTCAGAACAAATGTTTATTTACAATGACAGCCTACACCGGCCAAACCTGGATGTCTCTGGGCCCGCCCTATGGGACTCCCAATCACGTCCGGATGTGATACAGCCTGGACCTTCTTAACTCTGCTGACGGGCTAAAAAGCACTTGCCCGAGGCAAGTGGGATATCTTCGTTCTCATCCCGAATGTTTGTTTGTTTGTGTGTGTTGCAGGGGGACAACGGGGACAAGCCCAAGGCCCTGTTTGTAGCTGTGAACACCTTGGAGGACACTCAGGCAGTGCGCGCTGTAGCCTTCCACCCCACGGGGGCGCTATACGCTGTGGGCTCCAACTCTAAGACGCTACGCGTGTGTGCCTACCCAGATGCACCGCTGGACACCAGGTAACACACACACACACACACACACACACAGCCTAATAACTAATCATTCCTGAAATTGTTGATATCTACTGTTTAATTCCTTTGCGAGGTATTCTGCTGTAATGAGACTTTATCTCTCTCTCTCACTCACCCCCTCCACTCCCTCAGTGGGGTGTCGGGTATGACCAAGCAGCCGGAGGTTCGTTTTAAGAGGAATAAACACCATAAAGGTTCTATCTACTGTGTGGCCTGGAGTCACTGTGGAAAGCTACTAGCCACCGGCTCCAATGACAAATACGTCAAAGTCCTGCCCTTCAGTGCCGAGACCTGCAACGCCACAGGTAAACTCAATACACAGTTTTAAATCCGTTAGAAATCCTTTCCATTCAAAGGTTGGGATCTATAACATTTAAATCCACTCTATACTCGGGTTGGGAATCTATAACATTTAAATCCACTCTATACTCGGGTTGGGATCAATTCAGTTTAAATCCTTAAATGTAATTCATCTCCTGAAATGACTGAATTAAATTGGAATTGACTCAATATACACCTGACAATGAAAGTTCCAGTTGTCTTGATTTCAGTTGGGTGCACGCTCTTTCCGTTAAAGTTTGAGTCTCTCTCTCAGGTCCAGACCTGGAGTTCAGTATGCACGACGGGACCATCAGAGACCTGGCGTTCATGGAGGGACCAGAGAGTGGAGGGGCCATCCTGATCAGCGCCGGAGCCGGAGACTGTAACATCTACACCACTGACTGTCAGAGAGGACAGGGCCTACACGCTCTCAGCGGACACACAGGTACACACACTCATTTCTACATTCCACTCATGTTCTACTTAGTTAGTCATCGTTATTCCTATATGGAAAATAAAGGCTTCTTCCATGAGAGAGAGAGAGACTGATGGTCCGTGTGTTTATCCTCAGGTCACGTTCTGTCTCTGTATACGTGGGGGGGGTGGATGATAGCGTCAGGCTCTCAGGACAAGACTGTGAGGTTCTGGGACCTGAGGATACCCACTTGCGTTAGAGTGGTGGGCACTGCCTTCCATGGATCAGGTTGGTACTGCTACCCTACACACCAAGAAACAGACCCACACACATTTATGAGACCTACTTATTAGTCTTTCTCCCTCTTCCCCTCCGTCTAACATTCTCTTTTTCTTTTCTTCTCTCCCCCTCTCAGGCAGTCCCGTTGCCTCGGTAGCGGTTGACCCTAGCGGTCGTCTCCTAGCGACGGGACAGGAGGACAGCGGCTGTATGCTCTATGACATCAGAGGGGGACGCGTTGTGCAGACGTACCGGCCCCACTCCAGCGACGTGCGCTCCGTTAGGTTCTCCCCCGGGGCACACTACCTGCTCACTGGTTCCTACGACACCAAGGTCATGGTCAGCAACCTGCAAGGTAAGGAAGACCTCTAGGGAAGATCTCAATTCGTGTCCTCACTCCTCCTCGTTTCCTTCTCAATGCCCATTAGAGGAGAAGGTCACAGGGATGGGACCGCTGGCTTTTTCACCCAATGGGTTTTGAGAAGGGGACAAAAAGAGGGCACGAGGAGTGGGCTATTGAGTTATTCCCCTTGTCACTGAATAGTCTCTGATTGGTGTGTTCTTCAACTGTGTAACTGCGCGTTAGCAGTCTTACCAAAGCACAAAGAAGCTAGTGAAGTATTTCTTTGTTTAAGCTGCTACCAATGACTTGGACTCAGACGTCCAAGCATGTGTTATTTGGGCCCTTTGTACTCACAATATATTGAAATGTGTGTTTGTCTCTGTAGGTGACTTGACGAAGCCGTTGCCCCTGACTCTGGTAGGGGAGCACGGTGACAAGGTGATCCAGTGCAGGTGGCATACACACGACCTGTCCTTCCTCTCCTCCTCCGCTGACCGTACCGTCACACTCTGGACACACAACCCCTAACAGACACATACTCTTGTCCTTCCTCTCCTCCTCCGCTGACCATACCGTCACACTCTGGACACACAACCCCTAACAGACACACACTCATGTCCTTCCTCTCCTCCTCTGCTGACCGTACCGTCACACTCTGGACACACAACCCCTAACAGACACACACTCACGCAACACAACCCCTAACACACACACACGACCGGTCCTTCCTCTCCTCCTCTGACCGTACCGTCACACTCTGGACACACAACCCCTAACACACACACACACACGACCTGTCCTTCCTCTCCTCCTCCTCTGACCGTACCGTCACACTCTGGACACACAACCCCTAACAGACACACACGACCTGTCCTTCCTCTCCTCCTCCTCTGACCGTACCATCACACTCTGGACACACAACACCTAACAGACACACACTCACGCAACACAACCCCTAACATGCACATAGCTCGTGAACACACACAAATATAGACACACAAACACAACCCCTAAGTCACATATAGTGGACATGCATAACCCGTAATACACAACCTGGACACACACATGCACCCTTTTCCTGACACTCTTTTTCCTCTTGCAGCAAACAGGACAGTTTGTCCCTGCTGTACAATTTGGTTGTGTGGCTGTCTCTGGGTATCTTTTAGCTGTATTTAGGTTTGATTTCGTATCTTGCTCAGCTCCCCTCAACATCACTTTAGCAAATGCATCCCCTAGTTGAGTGAGTGAGTGAGTGAGTGAGTGAGTGAGTGAGTGAGTGAGTGAGTGAGTGAGTGAGTGAGTGAGTGAGTGAGTGAGTGAGTGAGTGAGTGAGTGAGTGAGTGAAATGGAGAGAGTGAAAACGTACACCAACTGACCCTTCCCTTCGCTCTATCACACCATTCCTCCACTCGCCCATGACTCATATTCACATATTCATCTACAAATGATACATCTACTCCATCATGTTTTGAATAAGGAGAGGGATGTTTTGCTACAGTGCATTGTTTCATATGGTGTCTTGAGTTATCCAGTCTCCCAGTACAGAAACCCATGTGGGTCCCTCTCCATTTCAGGTCAAAAAGTTAAGTTATCTGTGAGATCTTTTCAAGAACAAATTGACATTCCTAATTAGTTTGCACAGTCAGTGTTTTTGTTACAGCGTGTGTTACTATGCTGCTATTATTTGAGAAGAAACTAAGGCAACGATGTTGCGATCTAAACTGCTGACAATATGTCAGTGTGTGACTCTACATCAGGTCCTCCTTGCCGGAGTTGAATCTGTTGCATAGGTCGATCAATTAGCTATCGGTTGCTTAGCTGTTGTCAATACTACTACTGTGGGAGTTTCCGATGCCTAACGTTACTGTGCAAGTCTGCCCACCGTATTTCTGCTTTAGGCTTTGTAAATATCGGAGACAAAAATGTGTACGTTTTTAATGCTGAATCAGTGTTTGGTGCAAAATGCTGTCTTCAGACAGTTGTTGTGGTGTTTCTTGCTATGGCTTGCCTCCAAATAAGAAAAATAAAATAGTTGTTTTATATCGACTTGGAAGGGAATAACAGATCTACTTGTTGGCTTGGCCAGCTTCAGCGTACGGTTAAGCAACACTCCCTGTGTAGTGTAGCTTTGCTTTCATCTGCAATGTTACTGGTTGCTACCTAGATGGCAGGCTCTGCCTATTTGGAAAGGGAGTAGCTTATGCACAATATCTTCTAAAATGATCAACCGTATTAAGGGTGTTTTAGTTTCTTACTTTCAGCTTCTGTATTTTGCACTTTGTCACTAGACACACCATTTAATACGGTTTCGTTTGATTTAGCAAAATGCAGGCTTGAGTTTTAGGCTTTGTTCTTTGTACAGTTTCTCATTTTAAATGAAAAGGCCAAACTAATAAATAGATGTATTTATTTATCTTTTATTATTTTTAAAATGTTCTTGTAATATAGGCATCCTTTTCTGTTGAAATGAAATTAGATAGTGGTTCCGGTATGTAGCTTTTCTAAACCTTGTTTTAAGTGACTAAGAGAAATGAATAGAGCTTATTGAAGTGTTATTGCTGCTGTGGTATCTAAATAAAATCCTCTTTGACATTTCATACTGAACTTGTGTGGTCTGTGATGTCCTTAATGATATCATGATTTCCCTATATTACAAACTCAGCAAAAAAAGAAATGTCCCTTTTTCAGGACTGTCTTTTTAAAGATCATTTGTAAAAATCCAAATAACTTCACAGATCTTCATTGTAAAGGGTTTAAACACTGTTTCCCATGTTTGTTCAATGAACCATAAACAAATAAAGAACATTCACACCTGTGGAACGGTCGTTAAGACACTAACAGTTTACAGGCTGTAGGCAATTAAGGTCACAGTTATGAAAACATAGGACACTAAAGGGGCCTTTCTACTGACTCTGAAAAACACCAACAGAAAGTTGCCCAGGGTCCCTGCTCATCTGCGAGAGTGTGTCTTAGGCATGAGGACCTCTGAGGACTGCAGATGTGGCCAGAACAATAAATTGCAATGCCCGTACTGCGAGACGCCTAAGACAGCGCTACAGGGAGACAGGATGGACAGTTGATCGTCCTCGCAGTGGCAGACCACGTGTTACAACACCTGCACAGGATCGGTACATCCGAACATCACACCTGCGGGACAGGTACAGGATGGCAACAACTGCCCGAGTTACACCAGGAACACACAATCCCTCCATCAGTGCTCAGACTGTCCGCAATAGACTGAGAGATGCTGGACTGGGCTTGTAGGCCTGTTATAAGGCAGGTCCTCACCAGACATCACCGGCAACAACGTCGCCTATGGGCACAAACCCACCGTTGCCGGACCAGACGGGACTGGCAAAAAGTGCTTTTCACTGACGAGTCATGGTTTTGTCTCACCAGGGGTGATGGTCGGATTCTCGTTTATCGTCGAAGGAATGAGCGTTACACCGAGGCCAGAAATGTCCGGGAACTTGCAGGTGCCTTGGTGGAAGAGTGGGGTAACATCTCACAGCAAGAACTGGCAAATCTGGTGCAGTCAATGAGGAGGAGATGCACTGCAGTACTTAGTATCTGGTGTGGCCACCAGCTGCATTGACTGTTACTTTTGATTTTTGACCCCCGCTTTTTTCAGGGACACATTGTCATTTCTGTTAGTCACATATCTGTGGAACTTGTTCAGTTTGTCTCATTTTTTGAATCTTGTTATGTTAATGCAAATATGTACACATGTTAAGTTTGCTGGAAATAAACGCAGTTGACAGTGAGGACGTTTCTTTTTTTGCTGAGTTGATAATGTGCAATGGCATATTGATGCAAATAAAGCCTTTAAGTCCGGGAAATCTCCAGGGCTGGATGTTATACAAGTTGAGGTATACCAAACCTTTTGTGATGTACTCCGAGGACTGTTGTTACCATGTTTTAACCACTCCTATGAAAATGGTAGATTATCAGATACTCAACAAGAAGGTCTAATTTCATTATTACTAAAACAGGATACAAGGGGTAAATAAAGATCCAATTTGAGGACCAGTGTTGTGATGCAAGTGTTTTTTTGTTTTTTTTAAATAGCGCAAAGAATTGAAAAGTTATTGTCTGATATTATTCATCTTCATCAGTTTTTTCTTTTCATGGAAGATTCATTGGAGATAATATAAGACAAGTACTGGAACCAATACTTCCAAAGTTGTGGCAAAATGGCTTAAGGACAACAAAGTCAAGATTTTGGAGTGGCCATCACAAAGCCCTGACCTCAATCCTATAGAAAATGTGTGGGCAGAACTGAAAAAGCGTGTGCGAGCAAGGAGGCCTACAAACCTGACTCAGTTACACCAGCTCTGTCAGGAGGAATGGGCCAAAATTCACCCAACTTATTGTGGAAAACTTGTGGAAGGCTACCCAAAACGTTTGACCCACGTTAAACAATTTAAATGCAATGCTACCAAATACAAATTGAGTGTATGTAAACTTCTGACCCACTGGGAATGTGATGAAAGAAATAAAAGCTAAAATAAATCATTCTCTCTACTATTATTCTGACATTTCCCATTCTTAAAATAAAGTGGTGATCCTAACTGACCTGAGACAGGCAATTGTTATTAGGAGGAAATGTCAGGAAATGTGAAAAACTGAGTTTAAATGTATTTGGCTAAGGTGTATGTCAACTTCCGACTTTGTATATCCCGAAAGAAAGAAATACTCTCACTCCAATGCATTTTAATAGAAAGTTAGCAAAAATAGATAAGATCTTGCTACCATGGAAAGGAAAATACCTGTCAATTTGTGGAAAAATTGCCCTGATTAACTCTTTAGTCATATCCCAGTTTACCTATTTGCTTATGGCCTTCCCTACACCATTTTTTAATTATATGAGCAAAACATTTTTCATTTTATTTGGAATGGCAAGCCAGACAAAATTAAACTTGCCTATTTATATAATGAATATGATTAAATATCTAAGCATTAGACCTCTCACTAAAGGCTTCAGGCATACAAAAGTTATACTTAAATCCGAACTGGTTCTCTAGCAGATTAGTAAGAATGTCTCACCCCATGTTCAAGAATGGCTTTTTTCAGATTACAACCTCTCACTTTCGGTTATTTGAATATGAAATATCCAAAATATCTCTATTTTTTAAAACAAGCCATAGAAAGTTGGTTGCAATTTCAGTTTAATCCACCAGAAAAGAGAGAACAATAATACAACAAATATTATGGTTAAACTCAAATAAACTAATTGATCAACAACAAAAATGTTTTTCCAAAAAATGTTTAAAAACGGTATAATCTTTGTAAATAATATAAATCGGAGGATATGTCATACATGCAGCTAACACAAATATATGGAAATGTCTGCTGTACCCAGCATTACCACAAAAATGGAAGAGGCAAGTGGAAGGAAAAAAGTAAGGATCTTGTCTGTCGGTCCTGCATTAAAGACAAAAAATGGTTGTAAATGTAAAATGTCATTTAAAATACATTGTGTCCGTAAAATGTATATAGTATGTATAAACTGGAAGTAGAAGCCTTAGTGTTGCTGTCCATTCGTTTAATCCAATTAGGGGAGGGGTGGTAGGTTTAGGGGAAAATAATATATATACACTACCATTTAACAGTTTGGGGTCACTTAGAAATGTCCTTGTTGTTGAAAGAAAAACACTTTTTGTCCATTAAAATAACATCAAATTGATCAGAAATACAGTATAGACATTATTAATGTTGTAAATGACTGTTGCAGCTGGAAATGGCAGATTTTTAATGGAATGTCTACATAGGCGTATGGAGGAGGCCCATTATCAGCAACCATCACTCCTGTGTTCCAATGGCACGTTGTGTTAGCTAATCCAAGTTTATCATTTTAAAAGGCTAGTTGATCATTAGAAAATCCTTTTGCAATTATGTAAGCACAGCTGAAAACTGTTGTTCTCATTAAAGAAGCAATACAACTGGCCATTTGTGGGTTCAATTACAGGCTCAAAATAGCCAGAAACAAATAACTTTCTTCTGAAACTCGTCAGTCTATTCTTGTTCTGAGAAATGAAGGCTATTCCATGAGAGAAATTGCCAAGAAACTGAAGATCTCGTACAACGCTGTGTACTACTCCCTTCACAGAACAGGTTCTAACCAGAATAGAAATAGGAGTGGGAGGCCCCGGTACACAACTGAGCAAGAGGACAAGTACATTAAAGTGTCTAGTTTGAGAAACAGATGCCTCACAAGTCCTCAACTGGCAGCTTCATTGAATAGTACCCGCAAAACACCAGTCTCAACGTCAACAGTGAAGATGCTGGCCTTCTAGGCAGAGTTGCAAAGAAAAATCTGTATCTCAGACTGGCCAATAAAAATAAAAGATTAAGATGGACAAAAGAACACAGACACTGGACAGAGGAACTAGAAGGCCAGCATCCCGGAGTCGCCTCTTCACTGTTGACGTTGAGACTGGTGTTAAGAAGTAATACAAAAAATCTGAAAGATGAGTCAAATTTATTGCCACCATTTTCAATACTCCAGCACCCTCCCCTTGCAAGGATAACAACACAGGCCCTTTTTATAAAATGCTTTGAGTTGCAGGAAACGGGGGGAGGTTGCTTGGGCCATTCCTCCATACAGATTCTTACCAGATCCTTGATATCCTTCGTTTTCTCTTATGGTCTGCTCTCTACAATTCAATGGGGTTCATGTCAAGAGACTGAGATGGCAATTTGCAAAATGTTGATTTTGTGTTAAATTAACAATTTCTTTGTGGATTTTGATTAGTGCTTGGGGTTATTGTCTTACTGGAAGATCCACTTGCGGTCCTGGGGCCTCATTTATAAAAATGTTCTTACATTTATACTTGAACTTAGTCGTAAGATCATTTCTGACAGTGTGCTTACATTTGATTCATAAAAGATACCGAGCATAAATAAAATATTGTTTACGCAGGTTCTAAGAAGCCCATTTGTAATTTACGCACTGGTGATCAATAAATCTCTAATTAACTTCAAATTGACGGCACCTGAACGTGCCTTACAATCAGCGATTTCCCCTTATAGAATGCTAGCACAAATGAGGGTGTTGTCAGGAATAGCCATGAATCATCATGCGCAAGTCATTCCGGTCTCTGAAAACTCTCCCTTCTAAAAGCACGGGTTTCTGTCTTCCAATAAGAACAGCCATGGTTACTTTTTTATAATTTGACACTATTTATAGAACATCGCATCCTGTTTTTAATTCAAAACACCTTGCATCTGGCAATTCATTCCTCACACCTTTAATTGATAATTGCTAACAAATGCAAAGTTCACCACAGGCTTGGACGCATATGCTTCCCAAACTGAAATGCCCCTACATAACCAACAGGAAAATAATTTTGCGCAAAGATAAGGTCATTTCCACGTCAAGGTAAGGTTTTATAAATGACTCATGTGGTTTTCTGCGTAAGTCATACTTCAGATCAAAATCGATCGTAAGTCCGTTTTATAAACGAGGCACCTAGTACTTGGTAAAGTTCATGATGCCATTGACCCATTTTGCTTCCAGCATGGCCAGGAAGCTCTATGTTCTTGTCATCTGACCATAGCTAAGCCTGGAGTTTGTTAAACAGCATCTCATATGGACTAATAAGTTTGATTGAATCTTACTTAGGCCCATCACTCCATGAAGAGCATAGCCCATCACCAACACCTCACCAGTGAACTCGACTTTGGGCAGTCATTAATTCCAGGAGTAGCTGATCCTTCTGTGCTTTGGTGTGCCATCTCCATGTGTCAAGCTGCACTGAATAAAGAAAGCACACTGGATTCTTGCGGTTTTGCAAATAAGAACACACACAACTTTTTGAGAACACATTTTAAAATAAAACATGATTTCTATACTAAATAAACAAGTGTTCATTGCTCTGATCTCATAAAAACAATATAGGAAGTACAAAATAGCATCAGGGACGAAACACACCCATGGGTGTATTCATTATTTTATCAAAGATGGTTTAGGCTGAAAGAGCATTTCTTTTTTAATTCCTTACCTAAATGAGGTATCCCCACAACTCCTAACATACACATATAGACAATTCAAAAACACATGGAAAGATAGTGCTGTACCTGTCTTTGAGTCTAGTCTACATCAGAAAAAAAATTTGCAAAATCAAACCAACCACTTCAAGCCACAAGGGGAAGTAAAACGGCAGCACGTAAGCACTTAATAAAACAAAATCATTACCAAAAAACGTACAATAAATACATGAGTCATGACTGCAGTTGTTTGTATCTAAAGATACATTTTCAGGTTGTAGTGAGTACATAATCATAGAAAGGAATGCCCTTGACCTACTCATTTGATATGTTAGCTCATGTTCATCTGTGTAGTTTTACAGGTCCAGTACAGTTTCAGACAGAGTACAAGGTAAAATCTTAGGAAAAATTGAGAACAGTTGATTTCATAGTCTATAACCCTCAGTAGGTTAGTTTTTGAATGTTGCATTGTTCCCTATAGGCTACTACATTAATGCTGGCAGTGCTTTCAACTGGGAAATGAGGCTTCTGAATCCTAACAACAACAACAACCATTATTGGTCTATGTTATGGAGAGAAAATACCATTGAAAAGTTCTGGTCTATGTAAAATAGCCCCATCCACTGTTGAGTACAGTATCAACGTCCTCATCTCCACAAGTGGACGAAACTTCCACAACGTTTTCCTCCAGAAGCCCCGTCTCCTGGGTTTTCACCCGTCGCGGTACTCTACATGGGCAGGGCTCAGTTGGAGCAGGGCCGTGCTGCGGAGCCTGCAGCGGAGGGCAGGGTGACCCGCTGCTCGTCCATGCGTTTGGCCTGGGACCTCGTGATGAGGCTGAAGAAGTCCTCGTCTGGGACGGTGGGGCCACGGGCCGGGGGAGGGGCGCAGCGCTGGTCATCCAGACGAGAACCCTGAGGGGAAGGAGGGTATAGGAGGTAAAAAAGTGGACGAAAAGGAACACTTTTCCCCCCTTTCAATATAAAGTACTGAGATCTAGCACAATGTTTTGCTACATTGTGCAACACCACCCTAGTGAAAAGTTGAGTCTATTTAAACCTCACACCTGGCATTTGACAAGCATGTCGAAGAAGTCATCGTCAGGCTCCGTGTTGCCTGCGTTAGCCATCAGGTGGCTGAGGACAGCCTGGCTGCTGTGCCTGTTGAGCCGAAGGCCAGGCAAACTACCCCCAGCACCTCCACCTTCCTCTAACCGGCGACCCTGGGCACCAGACCCAGAGCCCAGGCCTGCTACTGCCTCGGACACTGCTGGAGGAGAGGGAGAGAGGTCAGAGCGAGAGATCAAGGCGATCACAGAGAAATGTTGATGTGTGTGTACTCACATTTCCTCATGGCTCTGGGTGGAGAGTCAGAGGAGCTGGTACTGACTGACAGACGGCTCTTCTCTTGTATGGAACAGCGCTGGTCGTCCATCCGGTTACTCTGGAAACGACTTAGCAGGTCAAAGAAGCCCTCGTCCCCGAGCATGTCTGGACTGGCCCTCTGAGTGAGTGAGACATATTTGAATCAGTGGAGGCTCCTCAGAGGAGAACCATCCTACTCTGTGAATTTCATAAAAATGTAAATAGCGAACCAAAAAAATAAATGTATACAAGACTATACAAAATATATTCACGCCACCAAATAACTGATTAAACACTGAATATATTGAAGGTCTACAGTAGCCTCAACAGCACCCTCTTGGGTAATACCATGGTGTAGCCGGAGGACAGCTATTTTGAGTCTTCTAGCTACATAGACTTCAATACAAAACCTAGGAGGCTCATGGTTCTCACCCCCTTCCATAGACCTACACAGTCATTATGACGACCTACGGAGGACGTCCTCCAACCTATAAGAGCTCTTGCAGCATGAACTGACATGTCCATTCAATCAAAGGATCAGAGAATGAATCTAGTACTGAAAGGATAAAATTAAGGAGCTAAAATTAAGGAGAAGCAGCAGAAAGAAAGAGAGAGCAAGCTACAGTTGAAGTCAGAAGTTTACATACACCTTAGCCAAATACATTTAAACTCAGTTTCACAATTCCTGACATTTAGTCCTAGTAAAAGTTCCCTGTCTTAGGTCAGTTAGGATCACCACTTTATTTTAAGAATGTGAAACATTAATAATGGTGACAATGATGTAGGCTGTGTAGCTGTTAGCGGTTATGGTATGACGGTTTGGCTTGGAGAGGTTATAGTCACAGACCAGACCTGGTCACAGACCAGTGGAGGCTGCTGAGGGGAGGACGGCTCGTGATAATGGCTGGAGCGGAGTAACTGGAATGGTCTCAGACACATGGAAACCATGTGTCTGATGTATTTGATACCATTCCACTCATTCTGCTCCAGCCTTTATCAAGAGCCTGCCCTCCCAATTAAGGTGATACCAACCTCCTGTGTCACAGACATTTTGTGTTTTACACTGAAGTCCACAAGCGAAGGGAAAAGGTGAGAGGAAAGCATGTAGATGCGAGAAGGAATTATACAATGAGCAAAGTGTTGATGCTGTATGAGGCTGCTATGAAAATTAACTGTGTGTGCACGGGGTGATCAGTATTCAGTATTGAATGTGCCAATGTCTGTCACCTTGATTACTCCAATTCGTCTCTCGACCTGTGTACCTACGTTTTAACTTTCATTTGTAGGCTAGGCTGTAGCAACCTCATGATGGGTACAGGGAACATTTGAGTACCTAAACCCATTGCTGTTACATTGAACTGGGTGAATGAAATATGAATGACTGTCGTCCAATATGCTGTAATAGAAATAAGGCACATAAAAAACAAAACATTTGTCCTCCCTGATCTTAAAACAGCATCAACCACCACCGATTTCAATACTTTATTCCAATCCACAACGAGATAAGTACAAGAGGACACGTCAATCTCACGCTCTCTCTCGTGGGCATGCATGCATACACAGACACACAAACCCATAGAAAAGCACACGCTAGGTGGATACCTGAAACGCAGGTTTCCCTCTTACCTTCTGTGGTCCCTGTGCAGGGTTCTGGGAGGTGTTACTGGTGTCCTGCAGGACTTTACTGGAGCCCCCAGCCCTGGTCTTCTTCCCCCGCAGACGGCTGATGAAGAACAGCTTGGAGGAGCTCTTAGCCAGGGTGTGTTTAGGCTGCTTGGTCAGGATGTCACTGGTCCACTTCTGAGCCTGGAGACAAGAGGGAGAGGACACACACGTCAAAACAGACTTTATACAAATCACATCTAACTTCGGTGTCAAAATACACATCAAACAGTTAAGAGTTGTTATAAAGACAAAACAGTACATTTTAAAAAGGTGCCATGTGTAATTAATTTCACTCACTTCAGGTTAATAGTGCACTTTGAATTGCCACTAGGCCTAGGGAAGAGAGTCTCAGAATGAACATTTAAACCCAGTGACTTACATTGATCTTGTCGGGGGTGAGTTTCATGAGCTCCAGGTTTTCCATGCTGTTTCTCCGTCCCATCCGGGGCCTTGCTCCATGCAGGTTGAGGTCCATGTCCTTGATGGGGTTCTCAAACAGGGTGGAGTTGTTGGTGCTGTAGCTCAGCCCCAGCACCATCTGCAGGTCTGACACGTTCATACGGGCCGTCAGCTCCCCGCTCCGGTCACCAGTCTGGAACACACACACACACAAACTGGGATTGACCATGCTGCATTTTCAGAGCAACTCCTCTTTCTTTGATCAGACTCTTGAAGGCTTTGTCCTGAACTGTATATCTATAGGGGATAAGGGAGGTGGTACCTCTTTGGAGATCTCCAGGTGTTTCTCAGCAAAGTGCATGGCCTGGTCATGGTTCCCCAGGGCGGTGTGAGCGTTCCCTAAACTCCAGCACGCCCGGCCCTCACCAATCCGGTCGTTGAGGTCCTGTGCTATGATCAGGTGTTTGAGGTGGTAGTCTATGGCCCTCTCGTAGTCCTGGAGGAGTGTGTAGGTGTTGCCCAGACTGTAACAGGCCTGAGCCTCTACAGCCCGGTCTTTCAGCTGTCTGGCCAGCTGCAGAGTCCTCCTGACAACCACAATACAATCACATTAGATCACTGGCTGTCATTCAGAGTGACACACAAAGGCTACTCTGGTCCTGAAATTAAGTTCAGTATATGAATTCACACACACACACTTATCGGTTTGCTAGCCCTCTTGACATTATAGTCCTTTGAGGTATAGCGGCTGCCATTTCTCTCCTGAAAACCCTACGGCCTCTTAACTGTGTGAAAACCTCCAGGGTCCAGACAGAAAGAAGAGTTGTTTTAACAGCTGGACTCCGAGACAGAGGGAGTGAACGTCATTGAGAGAAGATGAATGGCTGGGCTGGGGGTTTGGCTCACTTGTAATGCTCGGCTGCCACTTCAAATTCACCCAGGAATATATACGCGTTCCCCAGGTTGCAGTAGGCCCTTCTCTCTGCTGAGCGGTCGCCAAACTCCTTGGCAATCTGGAGGCGCTGGGAAAGGAAAAGAAATGGATGAACACACACGGACACCGGGCCAGAAATGCACCCACCCACCCGCCCCAACACCTTGGTACGGAACAGCCAGCCAGCGACTCTACCCGCCCCAACACCTTGGTATCGGACCAGCCAGCCAGCGACTCTACCCGCCCCAACACCTTGGTATCGGAACAGCCAGCCAGCGACTCTACCCGCCCCAACACCTTGGTATCGGAACAGCCAGCCAGCGACTCTACCCGCCCCAACACCTTGGTATCGGAACAGCCAGCCAGCGACTCTACCCGCCCCAACACCTTGGTATCGGAACAGCCAGCCAGCGACTCTACCCGCCCCAACCCCTTGGTATCGGAACAGCCAGCCAGCGACTCTACCCGCCCCAACCCCTTGTATCGGAACAGCCAGCCAGCGACTCTACCCGCCCCAACACCTTGGTATCGGTACAGCCAGCCAGCGACTCTACCCGCCCCAACACCTTGGTATCGGAACAGCCAGCCAGCGACTACCCGCCCCAACACCTTGGTATCGGAACAGCCAGCCAGCGACTCTACCCGCCCCAACCCCTTGGTATCGGAACAGCCAGCCAGCGACTCTACCCGCCCCAACACCTTGGTATCGGTACAGCCAGCCAGCGACTCTACCCGCCCCAACACCTTGGTATCGGAACAGCCAGCCAGCGACTCTACTCACCCCAACACCTTGGTACGGAACAGCCAGCCAGCGACTACGGAACAGCCAGCCAGCGACTCTACCCACCCCAACACCTTGGTACGGAACAGCCAGCCAGCGACTACGGAACAGCCAGCCAGCGACTCTACCCACCCCAACACCTTGGTACGGAACAGCCAGCCAGCGACTCTACCCACCCCAACACCTTGGTACGGAACAGCCAGCCAGCGACTACGGAACAGCCAGCCAGCGACTCTACCCTCCCCAACACCTTGGTACGGAACAGCCAGCCAGCGACTATGGAACAGCCAGCCAGCGACTCTACCCACCCAAACACCTTGGTATCAGAACAGCCAGCCAGCGACTCTACCCACCCCAACACCTTGATATCAGAACAGCCAGCCAGCGACTACGGAACAGCCAGCCAGCGACTACGGAACAGCCAGCCAGCGACTCTACCCACCCCAACACCTTGGTACGGAACAGCCAGCCAGCGACTCTACCCGCCAACACCTTGGTACGGAACAGCCAGCCAGCGACTCTACCCGCCAACACCTTGGTACGGAACAGCCAGCCAGCGACTCTACCCGCCCCAACACCTTGGTATCGGAACAGCCAGCCAGCGACTCTACCCGCCCCAACACCTTGGTATCGGAACAGCCAGCCAGCGACTCTACCCGCCCCAACACCTTGGTATCGGAACAGCCAGCCAGCGACTGTACCCGCCCCAACACCTTGGTACGGAACAGCCAGCCAGCGACTGTACCCGCCCCAACACCTTGGTACGGAACAGCCAGCCAGCGACTCTACCCACCCCAACACCTTGGTATCGGAACAGCCAGCGACTCTAGTCTTCCATTATGTGGTGTTTACCTACAGTCTTTCTGTTGACTGTACTGAGCCATACAGGACATTAGAATTAACTACAGAGAACCATTGAAAAAGGAAATCTGACGAAAGACTTAACTGGATTTAAATCAAACTTGCCTTTTGCAATGTTTTTGCAGTTACTTTGTGTACAAGCTATTATTAATCATCCAGTGAAGTGAGTTTAACTAGTATTTCTACTATAGAACGCAAAACCACTATTCCATATTGTCATAGGATAAGAATTGTGCGTTTTATATGCTACAACAGTACAGTTTTTTATTGAATCGAGCAGTAAATGTCACGCTATAAACTTTGATAAGATTTTCATTACCTGTTCATGTGACGCCACTGCATTCTGGAAGTTTCCTAACAGGTAGTGTGTGTTGCCAAGGTTACCATATGTTCGGCCCTGGGCGGCCGGGTCTCCAAGCTCCTTCACTATGGATAAGTTTGCTCTGGATATAGACAAACCATTGAATTAATGATGGACAACAAAGTCAAGGTTTTGGAGTGGCCATCAAAGTCCTGACCTCAATCCTATAGAAAATGTGTGGGCAGAACTGAAAAAGTGTGTGCGAGCAAGGAGGCCTACAAACCTGACTCAGTTACACCAGCTCTGTCAGGAGGAATAGGCCAAAATTGACCCAGCTTATTGTGGGAAGCATGTGGAAGGCTACCCGAAACGTTTGACCCAAGTTAAACAATTTAAAAGGGAATGCTACCAAATACTATGAGTGTATGTAAACTTCTGACCCACTGGGAATGTGATGAAAGAAATAATATATATAAATAAAACCAGTCAAAAGTTTGGACACACCTACTGATTTAACATTTTTTCTTCATTTTTACTATTTTCTACATTGTAGAATAATAGTGAAGACATCAAAACTATGAAATAACATATGGAATCATGTAGTGACCGAAAAAGTTAATATTTGTAAAGTAGCCACCCTTTGCCTTGACAGTTTTGCACACTCTTGGAATTCTCTCAACGAGCTTCATGAGGTAGTCACCTGGAATGCATTTCAATTAACACGTGTGCCTTGTTATTTTTTCTTTTTTTTTCTTTCCTTCTTAATGCATTTGAGCCAATCAGTTGGGTTGTGACAAGGTAGGGGTGGTATACAGAAGATGGGGCTATTTGGTTAAAGACCAGGTCCATATTATGGCAAGAACAGCTCAAATAAGCAAAGAGAAACGACAGTCCATCATTACTTTAAGACATGAAGGTCAGTCAATCCTGAACATTTCAAGAACATTGAAAGTTTTCTTCAAGTGCAGTCGCAAAAACCATCACCAGCGCTATGATGAAACCGGCTCATGAGGACCGCCACAGGAAAGGAAGACCCAGAGTTACCTCTGCTGCAGAGGATAAGTTCATTAGAGTTACCAGCCTCAGAAATGGGCAATTAACTGCACCTCAGATTGCAGCCCAAATAAATGCATCAAAGTTCAAGTAACAGACACATTTCAACATCAACTGTTCAGAGGAGGCCTGTGTGAATCAGGCCTTCATGGTCGATTTGCTGCTAAGAAACCAAAGGACACCAATAAGAAGAGACTTGCTTGAGTCAAGAAACAAAAGCAATTGACATTAGACTTGGAAATCTGTCCTTTGGCCAAACAGCATTCTGCAGCGATACGTCATCCCATCTGGTTTGCGCTTAGTGAGACTATCCTTTATTTTTCAACAGAACAATGACCCATAACACACCTCCAGGCTGTGTAAGGGGTTTTTGACCAAGGAGAGTGATGGAGTGCCGGAGCCTACATAATCACCTGACCTCAACCCAATTGAGATGGTTTGGGATGAGTTGGACCACAGAGTGAAGGAAAAGCAGCCAACAAGTGTTCAGCATATGTGGGAACTCAAGACTGTTGGAAAAGCATTCCTCATGAAGCTGTCATCAAGGCAAAGAGTGGCTACTTTGAAGAATTTAAAATCTATTTATTTGTTTAACACTTTTTTTGGTTACTACATGATTCCATATGTGTTATTTCATCATTTCGACATCTTCACTATTTTTCTACAATGTAGAAAATAATAAATATAAAGAAAAACCATTGAATGAGTAGGTCCAAACTTTTGACTGATACTGTACATTTATTTACTCTACGGTATCTGACTTACAAGATGCAAAATGTACCGAACACACATGAATGCAATGCTTGCACACAAACAAACTTACTGGTAATATTCCGCTGCTTTCCTAAGTGCAGTAGTGACCTCCTCGGGGAACTCTCCTGGCTCCGCCCCGCTCCAGCAGATGCTCTTTCCTTTTGCATGATACACGTTCCCAAAGTTATACAGCGCCCTCGCCTGTCCCACCTAACAGATACCAAAAATGTTATTTTTTTATTTTATTTTATTTTTTTAAAACAGGGCCAATGTCAACTCCACAACAGGGGAAAAAAGCATTTAAACACCAGAAAAAACAGCAAATTCGTTTCAGGAGGCCTAATAACCATCATTCATGAATCAATCTCACCTTGTCGTTCAGGTCCATGGCAATGTCTAAGTGCCTCTGACAGCAGACCACAGCCTCATCAAACCTACCCAACACCTTCAATGTGTTGCCTAGGTTACCGCTGGATTTAGCCTCTCCCATCTGGTCCCCGATGGTCCTGAGAATGGGATTTTATTAAAACAGAAAAACACACACATGATCTTGACCAATAAAAGGTTAAATTAAACAAATGAAAAGGGTTATATCAGTCTTACCCATTATATATTTCTGATGTGACAATGAATCATTATCCTATCTGGACCAGAATGAGTCTCTCTCTCCAACACCTATTGTTTCTGCAGTGAGGATTCACCATCTTCATCGTATATTTCATCATTTATCTGCAGATTCTCAGCAAAAAGCCTACCAATATGCCAACTAGGGAGCCAAATGAACAGCTCTCACCAATGAGATTCGGTAGGCTACACTGACGAGTCACTCACTGAAACGTCACTCTCTGGCAAGTCACGACATGGGCTTTGTATCCTAAGGAAATACAAGCCAGATCTATGGTTTACTTGTCCCGGTGCGATGCAATGGACTTATAACTACGGTGTATGATTTATGAATGGCAAAGGGATATAGGAGATTGACTTTATTCAGTTAATTTGAGACATGTGATAACTAATCAACACATGCTGTTTGGTTGTCAATCAAAGCATCGTAAATGGCCTACGTGCCTTGGCTCTGTGGCTGGCTACAGGAAATAATTAGGATGGATTAAGTGGATTTCGACTCATTGTTACCACATATTACATGGGAGGTGCAGATTCACACAGAGACGATTGAAGGAGCATCATGTGCCCTCCATCCTCCGTGTAAATTTTTTGGATTGCAACCAACCACAGCGCACACAAATCACATGGGAGAAACAGCATACTGTCAAACTAGCAGTGTTTTTCGGTCATCGCTCGCCATGTGACTGACATGCATGCGCCTGTCCTATCAATAGATCACTATTAGATTCATATTGATCATTCTAGCCGAGGAGGGCTGGACTGACTATTGGGACTACCAAATTGAAACGTTAAAACAAAAAGTAGCAGTTCGTTTTTTCAAGTGGTCAAAATATATTTTGGTGGGACAAATATAAAGAGAGGAAGTAGCAATCAAACATTGATACATAACCATAACAGCTGCTAGTTGACTACATTTACCGTCAGCAGTAAAGTAGTCTATATCTAAGATGTTTATCTAAGCCTGTCGCAAAAATCGTGGGCGTATTTATAAATACGACGGCCAGCACATAGGGAAAACACTACAGACATAGGAGTTGTGTGGTGAGGTCCTGCTGATAAGACGGGACAATGGTCCTACTCTGAGAAACATTATGAATATGAGCCCTGGGTCATAGGTGTGTTCCTTCCTACCTGGTCAAGGTGTGTTCCTTCCTACCTGGTCAAGGTGTGTTCCTTCCTACCTGGTCACGGTGTGTTCCTTCCTACCTGGTCACGGTGTGTTCCTTCCTACCTGGCCAAGGTGTGTTCCTTCCTACCTGGCCAAGGTGTGTTCCTTCCTACCTGGCCAAGGTGTGTTCCTTCCTACCTGGCCAAGGTGTGTTCCTTCCTACCTGGCCAAGGTGTGTTCCTTCCTACCTGGCCAAGGTGTGTTCCTTCCTACCTGGTCAAGGTGAGGTCGTGATGGTGGAACTCCAACGCCTTGGCGTAGTCGTGCAGATGGAAGTATGCATTGCCCAGCTGGCTGTAAATGGCACTCAGCACCTGCAGGTCCTCTGTGCCAACCTGGATGGCTGTTTCGAAGAAGGACACTCCAGCGTGGTAGTCACCCACTTTACAGAGCCGCTCACCCTCCAGGGCCAGCTCCAGGCAGGATGCATCCATCCTACAAGAGGCAGTAGAAGGGGTTTAGGTAGAAGATAGGAACAGAGGTCTCTTGTTGATACAAGATGCTCAGTAGGAACAGACAGGAGAAGTTGTTTTGGACAAGAACATTCTCTTGCCCCTTCCACTAACACTCAAAAGAACTACAAGTGTAGCTAGTCTTAACATTCCAAAGTGGCCACAGTTTGAATAAACTACAAACCAAAAGTTATAGATGGGTTTTCCCCATCTCAAAACCCAGGACTAGCATCCCTCTCACTCCATCAGACTGTGAATGTTTGTTTGGCTACTTACTTCCACCTGAGAAAAACAGCCTTGGTTTATCAGTGGGTTTGTTATGGTAGGACAGATCGATCTACGTGGTCTCTACAGTACAATACACAGATCTCTCCGACTGCTCTTCTGAAGACTAGGCTATTCAGTGGGCTTCAATGTTTCCAGAACATTCAAACAAATGTATTGTCTGCTGTGTAGAATGGGGATTGTGCAAGCTGGTGACGATTACATTTCTATCTAAAACGTTCTGGATGTTTGACCCTGAACATAGCCTACTCCTGGTCACTTTAACCCCAGATAGGGTCAGAGGAGTATCCACAAGGGATTATTCACAGGGATGGGTGGATTAACAGATTAGTCACTTTCATGCAACCTGGCTTCGATTGTTACGCCCTCGTTGACATCTTTTTGTGTTCTACAGCAAAAGCGCCCACCACTTTGTTGAAGAGGAGATGACCTGTGTTCATGCATGCACGTTTTCGACTTCAGGTACTCTATTAAATCAAGTGCCCACCCAGTGTTTTTTTTTAAGCCCTCAAAAGAATATTGGCATTAGACATAGCCTACTAAAATACATCTTATGCATTATAAAACATCATATACACTGAACAGAAATATAAATGCAACATGTAAAGTGTTGGTCCCATTTTTCATGAGCTAAAATAAAAAGATTGGAGTATCTGTCTGTAATAAATCCCTTCTGTGGGGAAAAACGTATTCTGATTGGCTGGGCCTGGGGGGGTACAGTATGTGAAATCCATGTTATTAAAAACAACTGATTTTCATCTATGAACTGTAACTCAGTCAAATCTGTCATTTTTGCATGTTACATTCAGCAAAATATATCAACAGGTATGTTTACTGTATAGATGTTTTTTTACTTTAGTCATCTCCAATTACAGACTATAAAACAACGTTACATCTTGCAGACGAAATAACAATAAATTGTACTCCACATACTGGATCGAGGTTGCTTTGTTTATTTTAACACACTAAGACCCTACCTGGGTTTCTTTCTCCTTCACAACAGCATCACATGACATATCTAAAGAGGCTTCCACTGGGTTGGTTTGAAAGAGGATTCCTGTGCAGCAACACACTGAACGGTCCAGAGCTAGCCTAAACTCATTACGGATCCGGACACAGGCCTAGGTAGCCTATTCTTTTCAATGTCTCACTGAGCTACTTTCACCAAAACATTCAAGATGTTTTATCCACCCCCCACGTCATCAACGAACCAAATCAATTCAAATCAAAATCTTATTGGTCACATACACATGGTTAGCAGATGTTAACGCAAGTGTAGCGAAATGCTTGTGCTTCTCGTTCCGACAGTGCAGTAATATCTAACAAGTAATCTAATAATTCCCCAACAACTACCTAATACACACAAATCTAAAAGGGGTGAATGAGAATATGTATACAAGTATATGGATGAGCGACATAGGCAAGGTGCAATAGATGGTATTATAAACTCAGAAAATAAATAAAAATGTCCACTGTCAACTCTGTTTATTTTCAGCAAACTTAACATGTGTAAATGTTTGTATGAACATAAGATTCAGACATAAACTGAACAAGTTCTACAGACATGTGGAATAATGCATCCCCGAACAAAGAGGGGGGGGGGGGGGGGCACACCAGTTACTAAGTACTGCAGTGTACCTTGTGGAATGCACCAGATTTGCGCCGTTTTTGCTGTGAGATGTTACCCCACTCTTCCACCAATTATAGGGGGGGGTGGGGGGTAGCCCTCACCCTCCGATCCAACAGGTCCCAGATGTGAGATCCGGGCTCTTTGCTGGCCATGGCAGAACTCTGATATTCCTGTCTTGTAGGAAATCGCACACAGAACGAGCAGTACGGCTGGTGGCATTGTCATGCTGGAGGGTCATGTCAGGATGAGCCAACAGAAAGGGTACCACATGGAGGGAGAAGGATGACTTCCCTGCAACGCACAGCGTTGAGATTGCCTGCAATGACAACAAGCTCAGTCTGATGATGCTGTGACACACCGCCCAAGAACATGACAGACACTCCACCTCGATCCCGCTCCAGAGTACAGGCCTCGGTGTAATGCTCGTTCCTTCGACATTAAACACGAATCCGACCATCACCCCCGGTGAGACAAAACCGCGACTCGTCAGTGAAGAGCACTTTTTGCCAGTCCTGTCTGGTCCAGTGACGGTGGGTTTGTGCCCAAAGGCGAAGTCGTTGCCGGTGATGTCTGGTGAGGACCTGCCTTACAACAGGCCTACATCTCTCCAGCATCTCTCAGCCTGTTACGGACAGTCTGAGCACTGATGGAGGGATTGTGTGTTCCGGTGTAACTCGGGCAGTTGTTGTTGCCATCCTGTACCTGTCCCGCATGATGTTCGGATGCACCGATCCTGCGCAGGTGTTGTTACACGTGGTCTCCCACATGTCCATCCTGTCTCCCTATAGCGCTGTCTTAAGCATCTCACAGCACAGACATTGCAATGTATTGCCCTGACCACATCTGCAGTCCTCATGCCTCCTTGCAGCATGCCTAAGGCAGGTTCTTGCAGATGAGCAGGGATCCTGGGTATCTTTGTGTTTTTCAGAGTCCGTAGAAAGGCCTCTTTAGTGTCCTAAGTTTTCATAACTTACCTTAATTGCCTACCGCCTGTAGCTGTTAGTGTCTTAACTATTCCACAGGTGCATGTTCACTAATTGTTTACGGTTCATTGAACAAGCATGGGAAATCGTGTTTAAATCATTTACAATGAAGATCATAAGTTATTTGAATTTTTACGAATTATCTTTGAAAGACAGGGTCCTTTCTTTTTTTGCTGAGTTGACATGTGATATGAGTAAGATATGTAAGATATGTAAACATGATTAAAGTGGCATTATTTAAAGTGGCGTTGTTTAAAGTGACTAGAGATCCATTTATTAAAGTGGCCATTGATTGGGTCTCAATTTAGGCAGCAGCATCTTGAGTTAGTGATTGTTGTTTAGCAGTCTGATGGCCTTGAGATAGAAGCTGTTTTTCAGTCTCTCGTCCCAGCTTTGATCCACCTGTACTGATCTCGCCTTCTGAATGGTAGCGGTGTGAACAGGCAGTGGTTCAGGTGGTTGTTGCCCTTGATGATCTTTTTGGCCTTCCTGTGACATTGGGTGATGTAGGTGTCATGCAGGGCAGGTAGTTTGCCCACAGCGATGCATTGTGCAGACCGCACCCTCTGGAGAGCCCTGAGGTGTAGGACAGTGCAGTTGTCGTACCAGGCTGTGATACAGCCTAACAGGATGCTCTTGATTGTGCATCTGTAAAAGTTTGTCAGGGTTTTGGGTGACAAGCCACATTTCTTCAGCCTCCTGAGGTTGAAGAGGCACTGTTGCGCCTTCACCAAAGGCGTGGGTGGACCATTTCAGTTTGTCTGTGATGTGTACGCAGAGGAACTTAACTTTCCACCTTCTCCACTGCTGTCCCTTGGATGTGGATAGGGAGGTGCTCCCTCATCTTTGTTTTGTTGACGGTGAGTGAGAGGTTGTTTTCCTGACACCACACTCCAAGTGCCCTCACCTCCTCCCTGTAGGCTGTCTCGTCGTTGTTGGTAAAGCCCACTACCGTTGTGTCATCTGCAAACTTCATGATTGAGTTGGAGGTGTGCATGGCCACGCAGTCGTGGGTGGACAGGGATTACAGGAGGGGGCTGAGCACGCACACTTGTGGGACCCCAGTGTTGAGGGCAGCCAGTCAAAGTCCAGGACCCAATTGCACAGCGCGGGGTTGAGAACCAGGGCCTCCAGCTTGCTGACGAGCTTAGAGGTAACTATGGTGTTGAATGCTGGAGGTGGTCAATGAACAGCATTCTTACATAGGTGTTCCTTTTGTCCAGATGTGATAGGGCAGTGTGCAGTGTGATGGCAATTGCGTTGTCCATGGACCGGTTGGGGCGTTATGCAAACTGAAGTGGGTCTAGGGTGGCAGGTAAGGTAGAGGTGATATGATCCTTAGCTAGCCTCTCAAAGCACTTCATGATGACAGAAGTGAGTGCTACGGGCCGGTGGTCATTTAGTTCAGTTCTTTTTGCCTTCTTGGGTACAGGAACAATGGAAGCCATCTTGAAGCATGTTGGACAACAGACTGGGATAGGGAGCGATTGAATATATCCGTAAACACACCAGCCAGCTGGTCTGAACATGCTCTGAGGACACGCCTGGGCCAGCAGCCTTGCGAGGGTTAACATCTTGAAATGTTTTACTCACGTCGGCCAGGGGGGGGGGGGGGGGGGGGGGGCAGTCCTTGTTAGTGGGCCGCGACGGTGGCACTGTATTATCCTCAAAGCGGGCAAAGAAGGTGTTTAGTTTGTCTGGAAGCATGATGGTGTCCGTGACGTGGCTGGTTCTTTTTCTAGTCTGATTTCCTGTAGACCTTGCCACATACGTCATGTCTGAGCCATTGAATTGCAACTCCACCTTGTCCCTGTACCGGCATTTCACTTGTTTGATGGGGAGGAGGGATTTCGCTTGTTTGATTGGAGGGAACAACTACATTGGGAATATGGCTGAATATAAACAGACCTCTTTCTATGGTTAAATGTGGTGGTTAGCGCTTTCAGTTGTGTGAATGCTGCCATCCATCCACGGTTTCTGGTTAGGGTAGGTTTTAACAGTCACAGTGGTTACATCATCTCCAATGCACTTCTTTATAAACTCACTGAGTCAGCGTATAGGTTTATGTTGATCTCTGTGGCTAACCAGAACATATTCCAGTCCACGTGATCAAAACAATCTTGAAGCGTGGTTTCCGATTGGTCAGACCAGCGTTGAGTTGTTATCGTCACTGGTACGTCCTGTTTGAGTTCCTTCCTATAAGACGGCAGGAGCAAGATGGCGTCTTGGTCGGATTTGCTGAAGGGAAGGCGCGTGAGGTCTGTGTGTGCATTGCGGAAGGTAGAGTAGCAGTGGGCGAGTGCATTACCCCTGTGCGTAGTGCAATCAATATGCTGATAGAATTTAGCTAGTCTTGTTCTCAAATTTGCTTTGTTAAAATCCCCAGCTACAACAAATGCAGCCTCGGGATATATGGTTTCCAGTTAACATAGAGTCCAGTGAAGTTCCTTGAGGGACAACTTGGTGTCTGTTTGAGGGGGAATGTACACAGCTGTGACTATCTGACGAGAATTAACTTGGTAGGTAAAATGGCCAGCATTTGAATGTAAGGAATTCTAGGTTGGGTGAGCAGAAGGACTTGAGTTCATGTATGTTATGATTACACCATGATTCGTTAATCATGAAGCATACACCCCCGCGCTTCCGCTTCCCAGAGAGGTGTTTATCTGTCGGCGCGATGCACGGAGAAGCCCAGTGGCTGAACAGATTCTGACAACAAATCCCGAGAGAGCCATGTTTCCGTGAAACAGAGAATGTTACAATCTCTGGAGGTCTCTCTGGAAGGCAACCCTTGCTCAAATGTTGTCTATCTTGCTGTCAAGAGACCATAACACTCGCCACCAATGTCCACTCGGGAGCGGTGGGCAATGTGCTCTTCTACGGAGCCTGACCCAGAGGCCACTCAGTCTGCGGCGCCGTTGTTTTAGGTTGGCTACTGGGATTAGATCCATTATCCTGGTTGGTGGTCCGAACAGAAGACTCGCTTCGGGAAAGTCGTATTCCTGGTCGTAGTGTTGGTAGTTGACGTTGCTCTTATATCCAATAGTTCTTCCCGGCTGTATGTAATAACACTTAAGATTTCCTGGGGTAACAATGTAAGCAATAATACCAACAACAAAAAAAGTATAAATACTGCATCGTTTCCTAAGAACTCGAAACGAGGCGACCATCTGTCGGCGCCATCTTGCAGTAACCATTGTTTTTTTGCATGCCACACAATACGGTCAACCAGTAAAGTCCATGATATTGCTACAGTATTAGCCTAACCCTAAACATAGGACAGAGGTTTAATATCTCAGCATTATCAGACAAGATCTCTCTCGCCTCTGGCCTTGTCACCTGGGATTACTACAGTTGGCCCGACAGTGATTAGAAAGGCCCTGCTTATAGAGCTGCTGGGCAGCATTAGAGAGCTTTGTTAAAGGTGTCTAATCAGATTCAGGTGGCCGAGAGGTTTATTCAATTTAAAACGTACAAGGTTTGATTAGGAGTGAGATACATTCTTGCTTAATTCAACACTAAAATGTAAGCCTGCCATAATTGTCAATGCGCAAATGCAATTTAATGGTTGACCAGAAATCTATACGCAGGGATGAACATGGTTGAAAATCCAACGATGGTGCCTTCTACCAAACAAATGTCTTCCACTCCTTTCAAAGAAGTTGAATAAACCAATTTTAAAACTGCAAATACAAAGCAAATCATGAATGTTTGAGGGGATTGTTAAATATTGATATATAAATCACAGTACCAGTCAAAAGTTAGGACACACCTACTCATTCAAGTGTTTTTATTTTTTTCTACATTGTAGAATAGTAAAGACATAAAACTATGAAATAACACATGGAATCAAAAAAAAGTGTTAAACAAATCAAATATATTTTAGATTCCTCAAAGTAGCCACTCTTTGCCTTGATGACAGCTTTGCACACTTTTGGCATTCTCTCAAGCAGCTTCATCTGGAACACTTTTCCAACCGTCTTGAAGGAGTTCCCAGATATGCTGAGCACTTGTTGGCTGCTTTTCCTTCCCTCTGCAGTCCAACTCATCCCAAACCTCAATTGGGTTGAGGTCAGGTGATTGTGGAGGCCTTGGTCAAATAGCCCTTACACAGCCTGGAGGTGTATGGAGTCATTGTTCTGTTGAAAAACAAATGATAGTGCAAACCCGATGGGATGCTGTATCGCTGCAAAATGCTGTGGTAGCCATGCTGGCTTACAAAGACACGGCGGTTGGAACCCAAAATCCAAAATTTGGACTCATTAGACCAAAAGGACAGATTTCTACCGGTCTAATGTCCATTGCTCATGTTTCTTGGCCCTAGCAAATCAAAAAAGTGAGAAAGAGAAAGTGTGTGGTGTTCCTTTCACCTCAATTGTGGCATCCAGGCTTAAGCCAGGCCCAGCTACACTTGGTCGCTGAATGCACTTAAAACGTCTTAGGGCTAGGCGTCCCGTCAGCAGGACAACCGTCGACAATTTCCGGTGAAATTGGAGGGCGCGCAATATTCAAGTAAACAATCTGGAAAATTATGGATATTAAACATCTAGGTACATACAAGTGTCTTATATCGGCTAAAAGCTTAAATTCTTGTTAATCTAACTGCATTGTACAATTTACAATGGGCTTTACAGAGAGAGCATGCCATGTGATTGTTTGAGGAGGCACCCCACAACATATTTTCAACCTGCAGGCTTCATAAAATCACAAATAGCAATTAAATAATCACTTACTTTTTGAAAATCTTCCTCTGATTTGCAATCCAAAGTGTCCCAGCTACAACATACATGGTCCTTAGGTTAGATAAAATCCTTCTTCATATCCCAAAAAGTCTTTAGTTGGCACCATCGATTTGAGTTCAACATGCAGACAAAGGAATCCAAAAAGCTACCGCTAAAGTTTAAAATAAGTCAAACTACATGTCGATTCAATCCTCAGGTACCCTAAAATGTAATTAAACTATAATATTTCATACAGAAAGAAGTATGTTCAATAGAAAAGTAAAATTAGCAAGTGCGCGTCCTCTTCGTCGCCGATTTCCAACTCCCTGTACCAAAACTAAAAATTCTTACTCGTTTTGGAAGAAACAAGCTTGAAACCTTAAAACAAAGAGTGTTGACATCTAGTTGAAGCCATAGGATTTGCAATCTGGGAGCTGGAATTGCATAGGACCCATAGCTTGGAAGAGCTATGGAAGAGCATGGGATTTTTTTTTAAAAAGAAACATTTCCAGTTGGTTTTTCATTGGATTGTCTCCTACCATATCAATTGTGTTATAGTCTCATATATTATTTTTTATATTTCTACAAACCTCAAAGTGTTTTCTATCCAATGGTACCAACTATATGCATATCCTGGCTTCTGGGCCTGAGTAACAGGCAGTTTACTTTGGGCACGTCAGTCAGGCGGACCCTAGCCCTAACAAGATTATTATCACGCAACGCCTCAATTTCACCCAATTCTCTCATTCTGAAAATTAACCACATACCTTAGAGGGAAAACATTAGTTCACAGAGAGTAGTTTGTTCGCTAGTTAATATTTCACACAGATTGCTTACTGGACCCTGGCAACTAACGCATTATAACTTGAACGGCAAGGAGTCGTATACCAGTTACTACTATAGCGAATTGGTTAGGTTACTAACATTAACTCACCTGATCTTGTAACATTAGCTATCTAACGTTAGCTGTCTGACTTTACTAACCAGCTAATTTTCACACCATTAACTAAATTATTTGATCAATTAAGTTGGCCAGTGTTGCTCAACATTTCTGGCTAACTAATGGAGAATTAAATTTGCCAGCAAGATACTTAACAATGCTAACAATACTTGTTCCATCACACTTTCTCTCCCTCACCTCAAACTTTCCAAATGCCAGTTGTTTTTTGGTTACAGCTCATGAAGTACGCTTCATCACCTTACACCCCCCAAGAGTGTGCAAAGCTGTCATCAAGGCAAAGGGTGGCTACTTTGAAGAATCTCAAATATATTTAAGATTTGTTTAACAATTTTTTGGTTACTACGTGATTACATGTGTTATTTCATAGTTTTGATGTCTTCACTATTAGAAAAATAAAGAAAAACCCTTGAATGAGTAGGTGTCCAAACTTTTGACTGGCTCTGTATATTTAGTTTTTTTTTTTGGGGGGGGGGGGGGGTTAAAAGTTTTCAATATAAACTTAAACGACTAGAGCCAGCTATAAAGCATTAGCTTTAAAACTGAGACATTTCCATTGGAAAATGGTTTACAATTGCAGGAAATTCGCATTTTTGTCTCTGCGTCCAAGAGGGCCTCTAAAACCACACCATTGGCCACAGCTACTACCCCACTCCCCTTTAATAACTTCAGTAAAATGGAAGGGGAAATCTAGCCTAGCAATTCACACCTGAAAGCTACATGGGAAAGCTGATCTCATCCCGTGCGACAGACTTATGAGACACCAGTATGAGATATAGGCCACTTGGTCTATTGTGTACATGTATAAAATCAACACTTCAACACTTTTTTTCACTAGTGTGAGAGAAAGTTTAAAGCACCCGTTCTAGGCCGTACATGAAACAAAATGTTGACCAAAGATTGAGAGAGTAGTGTATGGGGGTATGAGTAGGTTCATGCCTACCTGTAGCGGACGTGATAGGACTGGTCCTCATCAACAATGCTAACCAAAGAGCCAATGGAATCCATTGAATATTTATAAGTGGGACGATCTCAGTTTAAATCCCAAAAATTGTGATGAAAAACCAAAAAGTGAAAAAAACATTGATGTCCAGGAGAACTAGTCCTACAATTCCCCTTGTGCTCGCTTTTGAATCCTCTTAAGCTGACACGTAGCTCCAGAAATGACAGAGAGAGATCTTCAGACAGTGTTGTCAGTCAGGCTACAGTTTGAGCTTGGCTTAGAAGTGCCAGCACAGCTCTCCCCAGCAGCCCTCTGTGAAGAGAACACAAGATGCTGTGTGTAAAGCCTCCTTCTGACCACACGACACTACAGCAACACCCACTAAACAGCGTGCACAAGAAAGGCAGGTGGGGTGTGAGAGAGGAGTGGATAGGCGATGGATGGGTTCAGTGGCAGCCAAACCCCACACAAGCTATCAATCACTGACTCAACCATGAGTGCTCGGAGGTGCGCTAGGCTCTACCGGAGGGTGAGTGTGAGGATACAGCTAGGCAAGCAGAGAAGCAGAGAAGGATTTTCACCAATCACAACAGATACATTTAATGCTTTATGCAAATCATTGGTAAGCAAAATAGAACATGTATCCACCACAGCAAAGATAATTGTAGATGGATTGAAATCATATTATTTAGTGAGAAATAGGGAAAGTAGCCTGGCCGCAGACTCAAAACATGACCTGTACAGTGAAGACTTGTGTGGAAATTCCATTGTAAGTACAGTGATTAGTCTAGTAGGTAAGGTACAGCACCAGAGCAAGACCAACTGCCACCTCGTTCCCACATGCGGTCAAGTAGGCCCCCTCTTTACCTATGCACACATTTTAGTAGTAAACAGGTTTTCCCAATCCCAATTTAGGCTACTACTACACATCAAGAGCAGATCATTACAAATGTAAAGGACAGACAGTATTCAAATGTATGCTGCAGGTGCATTTTAAATGATGAATTTTAAAATGGTTTATTTATTGGTGGATAATAGAGGGATATTCTGATAGATTAGCAAAAAATAGTATCACAACAGCTTGTAACCAAATGACATTCACAAAGATTATTGAAAGACTTGAGCCAGTCATCACTTTCTTAACCCAGGAGTAATCAACTTTCAACCTGGTTGGAGATGGTCCACCATAAACCTCCCCTTTGTTGATCTGCTCGTTGGATACAGCTTCATAAAACCAATGCATCATCACATTTTGAAGCAAAATTGAAAGACCTCAGTGGTCACGTGAAGATCAGAGGTCACAGAGAGCAGCAGGGCATTGAATTCACTCCAGAAAACCACTGTCCTCAGTTTAACCCCACACCACTAAAACCCCGGCAGGCAGCAGAGCAGACATGAGAAAGACTTGCACCCCTCAGCCAAGAAGGATAGGAGGTTAAAAACCTCTTACATTAGGATAACTCTTCTGGAAGCAACTGTTTGTTAATAAGGCTGATGCACACAAATATCATGTAATTAGATGGAATTATATAGTGCCAAGCCTTCCCTTTCATTAGGGATTGAGGCTTGCACAGATGCCTCCTGGTGTATGCAGAATTTACACAAGTGATGTCGGCATGGAAATGGGTTTGGCAGCTTGACTTTAGATCGCTTTTGATTACAGTGAGTAACATAACTTTGGGGTACTTGTGAGCTCTCTCTTTAACTGTGTTAGGGCCTAGCCTACATGATGACCTGCAGAAAGTGTTTGTGAGTTCTCTTCGTGGACAACCTAGATTCAGGGACCAGCCGGCAGCCATCCATGCCACAGAGCAGAACTGTAACCAAAAAGCGCTGGTTGTCACATCAGGGGGAGGCCAGAATCTGACAGCCACGCCAAGATGGAGGTTATTTCAGCACAGTTTTATATTTCACTCCACAATCCCATATCGTAGCCACAATGAGTATACAGAAAACCTCATTTTGGGAACGTTGTAGACAGCTTATCTTTGGAGCAACTATTTGTAGCAAGTTTATCATTGCATCTATTTGGGGCAGTTGCATAAATCAACGATCCCCAAATCTTGGAGAACAAAGCTATGAGAACTAGGTCAGCTCTGCTCTGCTGTTTAGCGGCCAGGTTAATGTGAACTACTTTAATACAAAGTGGAGCCTGCTTGTGTTTCGGGAATCTGTTCCCAAACTACATACAGTACATGCTCGTTCATATGCTTATGCATGAGGCCTTTTCCAGTAGTGTGCGCCAAATGGAAAAGGGAGATACCTAGTCAGTCGTCCAACTGAATGTATTCAACGGAAATGTGTCTTCCGCATTTAACCCAACCCCCTCTGCCATATCGACATCCATGTCGTCGGAGCCCGGGGAACAGTGGATTAACTGCCTTGCTCAGGGGAAGAACGACAGATTTTTACCTTGTCAGCTCGGGGATTCGATCCAGCAACCTTCCTCTTACTGGCCCAACGCTCTGAACCGGCCACCCCTGGTGACAAAGCTGCACTCTGTATGAAGTAGTGGTTAAAAGGACAAGTGATCTACTAATACAGCGCAGCTGCGGTAACAAAAGCAGTCATTTGAAAGGCCAGCTTCACCGGAAGCTCCCACATCACACACTGGACTGTCACCATGACCTCATCTTTAATGTACTCACAGGGTGATCTATTGTGTCTTTGTGTCCACATCCTCTTATTAGCCAAGCAAACACAGAAACACCAAAGCAGCATAATGCCTGATAGCAGGGATACAGCCAGCAAGGATACAGCCAGCAAATCACCATCAAAACAAAAGGGACCGATCTAGAAAGAGAAACACTCCTCACCTGAAATTATTCAGTGCTGGGATTGGGACTATGAGAAACCTGGTAAAAAAAAGACAGTGACATAGCTAGATTATTTTCAATAGTTGAATATTCTTCTAGTTCGACTGGTTTCTTTCAGACATAGATCTTGCTAGCCTAGTGTCCTAATTCATTTCCAAAAATGAGATTATGTCATACCATGATTTCCCAGTAAAAATCATTTCCATTGCACTTTTACAGTAACTAATTTAGTAAACTGTAGGTGTTTTGTACATGAGACATACGGGCAATTCCACGATAACAGAATGATGCTGAGAATGATTTAAAAAGTCATGTCAAACAAAAAAACAATTGCAAACCATATAACTATGCACAAAGACTACTTTTAGCAATTTCCACTTAGAATTTTACAAAAACACATTTACCCGAAGAACAGTGCAGATGCAAACTTTGGTAACAGAATGGCAGAACAAACCGCACAACCCGTCATTCCGTTACCAAACTTTGCATACGTAAAAAAATATATATATATACATATACATCAGATTAACTGAAATTGGAGCCTTATCACTTTAACTGTTACCGTGGATTTGCAAATAATGACATACTCAAAATAAATATTTCCTAACATAAGGCGTCCCCCAAATGGTGAACTCGGTTCTTTTGAAAACTTCTTCCGCAAGTTAACAAGCCAGTTCTAACCATATTGCAAGCTACAACCAAAACCATAGCAATATTTTGTATTTACCTTATAACTAAAAGGGCTACACAACCAGAGAACCTTTACAACCTGTTAGCAAGCTAGCTAACGTTACTGTAATTAGCTAACTGGGTAGGCTAGCAGTCCACTTACTTTAGGCGGTCCAGTTCGAACAATGGTTTTACTCCCTTTTTCAATACTTCGACGGTAAATTAAAATTCAGTTTTATTCTACAACAACAAAACCTAACTTCTTAGCTATAAATTCGGCACTTTGCTAACCTAGCTATTAATAAAGTTTTGGCTAGCTGGCTAACTTGGATGAGTGGGTGGGGAACTTAGCTACGGTTACTCTGTGTTGTCGGTTCAGTAGCCAATCAGCGGAGCAGATTCAAAGGTAGCCACGCCCTAAATAACCGTCTCTTGGGCGGTACAGCCATCGCTCTGGACCAATGACATTTGAATAATGAACGTGTCCACTGTACGATGAGTCATTCATGTCATCTTCATGCAGCTGTAAAGTGTCAAATGGGTCAGCAAAAATTATGCTATCATCAGCAAACTAAAACAAAGAGAGTCGTTTTTCACTGTAACGGCATCTACTAATGCAAACATCTCAGTTTTGGGGCTGGAAATTAGTAAGTAAAGTTACCAGCATCGACTGCCTCTCTAGCTAACGTGAGTTGCACTGTTGAAGAAAGTTAGCTGATAATGTTGAGGCTAGCAAACTAACAAGCTAACGTTAAGTTACTTACTTTAAATAAATTGAGAGGTGGTCAAAACACACAAGTGTTTTCAAAAGCTCTGCGTTTGTCAGCAGCAGGGGGAGAAGAGTGAAGTGCTCCCCCATGCTTTTTTGAGAAGTTTTCAAGAGTTACCGAAGCAACCAAACCCCTCCCCTCGCGTCAAGTCCAGACGTTCAGCGATACAATGTACATTATTGATGAATCCACAGGTATTAACCTGCCCTAGAGCTTGAAACAATGTGACATGCGAAATTGGAACTGGTGTGTTGTGTCAGAACTTAAAGATCACATACGAATCAATTATGTGCAGGATAGAACACATTCTAAACAGATGAGATTGTTAAAGCTGAAGTTGGACTGCTAAGGGCCAGGTCAGGTGAGTTTCAGTAGGTACAGGACAGACAAATGCTGATAAGCAGGGGTAGAGGTAGCCTTATAAATAGAAGCGTTACTCCACGTTCATGATATTAGCCTAATAACATTTACATTTGGATATTTTCTTTTTTATTCATTACATAAATAAAAAATGCCAATATTCGTATGTAAATGTTTATTATTAACCATGAATTTGGCATACTATTTATAGGGTTAGTGTAGAGATTGTTTTAAGAGGTTGCATCGACTGTATGAGACCTTTGAGAGAGAGATTAGTTATCCTAATAGAATTGTACTTATACTGGCTTAGTAAGTGCTTGTGAACTTATGACATACTTGTTATGTTGAAGAGCAAGTTTATATAGTCTCTCACATTACTCATACATGCACCCACAGACACATACCGTAGGTTAGGCTACTCTCTCACTCATATGCACAGATACTCTCATACTCACACACAAACCTACCCTCAAACACACATCACTCACGCCTACACAATGCATACAGATTCTTGAATAATTGAGATGAACTCATCTTGATCTATTGTTGTCGGTTCACCCGTCTGCGTTGCTAAGGAATGAACACGGCCATTGTCCTCCTCTTCCCTTTTCCCTCTATCTGCAGACCGAGGCAGACGGGAACCGGGAGACCAGAGTCAAGGCATTGGTGAAAAACTGGGCCAGAGAAAGGGCTCCTTTTAAGGAGGGGACCATTTTGAGGGAGGAGGTCAGCATTGGGGAAGTTGTTGAAGCCGTGGGCTAGCACAGCACCAGGATAGTTCTGAGTGACGAGCACATGGAAGGGGATCCCCAAGATCAAGAGGAGGATTCTGAAGCCCAGAGGAGAGCCTCTTCCCCTCAGTCCTCTGTACTATGGGAGAAGTGTATCCGGCAGAGTATCTTTGTGGACCTGAGTGAGGATGAGAGTCTCCACTTCAGTGACCTGGAGGGCTCCTTCACGGTGCATCTCTCCCAGGCAGAGTCGGCTATCTCAGGGAACAGCATTCATCTCAGTGGTAAGACTTACGCTGTCAACTTGCAATTACTCTAGAAACACCATTGTTATACTTCAGCAATTTCATTGTAAAAAAATATATAACAGCTGTAGGCTATGTAACAATATCATGCCAATCTATAAAATGACTGTAGCATACTGTTCCTATGAATACTTCACAACTTCTTACTCTCTGTCATTCATAGAGAACTTAGAGCTGTCAGTGTCTGACTCTGGGGAGTCCTCCACAGAGAGCAGTAGCTGTGTCAGTGGCCAGAGTGAGAGAGTGGTGGAGGGTAAGACCAAGAGCAGTGGGAAGTGGGTGTCTGCCCAGAGACCCAACACTGAGCAGGAGCAGACCATCTGGGAGTATGAGAACGCAGGAGACACCTCCGATGAAGAACAGGAGGACCTTCCACATGACGGGGACCTGGGAAGCCAGTACATTAAGCCCTCAACCAATGACAGTCACAAGTCTGAGGATAATTGCAAAATAGCTGATGTTCTATCAAAAGACCAAGCTGGAGCATTGCATTCAAGACACAATGTTAGAGATCATTTTGATTTGCCAGCAATGGTTGGAGAGATCAATATCATACAAGGTCACATGCAAATTGAAGTCAACACTATGAACCATGTATCTATAACTCCACCCGAGGGAGAGGGTAAAGGAGCTTTTTTTTACTCTACAAAACCAGAGGCTGTTCCCACATGCAGTAGTCCTGTCTGTAAAGTCCCACACCCAGACATCACCCAGCTGCTGCTCCGTCACTTTTCCCAGGATGAGCTGTTCTGCTCAGGCAGTCTGATCGAGGCAGAGACCCTGCCGGAGGTGTCCCTTCTGGAGAGCATGGACGAGACAGTGCTGAGCAGGGTCCCATTGCACAGGAGCACAGGGAGCCCCAATAATAATAATAGTGGAGGAGCCCCACGACGCAGCAGCACAGGGGGACCCAGCAGCGAGAGTGAGAGGAGTCAGAGCCTACAGGAAGAAGATGAAGGGAAGAGTGTTCAAATGAGTCCAAGAAAAAACCTGGAGGAGAAAAATGGAAGTAGGACTGCCTCAGAGGGAAAGAACACACGGAGTGCTGAGTCTTACAGCAGTGACGTCAACTCTCCTCAATATAGTGGCATATCAACCAGTAAAAGGGAAGTCCCTGAACAGGACAATAATGGTAGCAATGGTTCAGACCTAACCAAAGAGGAAGATGAGAATGATGAAGATGAGGAGGAAGACCAAATCTGTAGAGGTCCCCTGGTCAGAACCAGGTCTTTCAGCGAATTAAAGTATGGACAGGGCCAAGTCCACTACCCACTCCCTGACTTCTCCAAGGTGGCTCCCAAAGTGAAAATCCCGAAGAGTACCAGTGTTCCGGTGAGACCTGTCAGTCAGTCTCCCAGCTTCCTCAGAGCTCAGTCCTCGCCAGGCATGCTGGGTAAGTCCTCTGCTTTGGAGGTGATCCACAGAGTGATGGAGGACTCTATTCAGCCCTCAGAGAGACCCTATGTGTTTCGAGACCAGGACAAGCAGACAGAAACCTCCCCAGGACTGGCGCGTCACCTACAGGTGAGTCATCATGTTCAGTAGTTTAGCTCACACACCGCTATACAAATGCGTCATACATCCTTCATCCAGAAGACATCTTTCTCTTTTAGGCTGAATACGATAAACTAATGACTAAGTATGCAGAGGCTGAGAACCTCCTTGATCAGATGAGACTGGGGACAAAAGTAAGCCTTCAGAATGTTTTCTCTTTTTAAACACTTCTTTCTCTATGGTCTTTCTGTTCTTTCATCTCATTAAATATAGTCTTAAGACAGCCTTCTTATTCTTGTCAATTTGGACTGAATTTATCTCAAAATGTGTCAACAAATTAGAATCAAGCGCCCTCTGACCTTACCCTGGATTTTGACTGTGGTGACCAACAAGACCTTCCGGGTCCTGGTGGAAGCCATTTTGGATCTATGCTCTTCCCCAACCCCCCATCTCCTACAGGTAAGATGCTATCTCTGACATCTGATATTATGACAGGTCCTCTCTCTGTTACAAATTACCTGGCCAAGAGCCACCGGTTTCCTTAGTGGCAAATGGGGTCTGATGACATAAGATTCTGGTTACACTCAGTCACAACTAGCCTGTCATAAGAGTGAGGATTCCAGAAAAAAAAGACGACACAAATATATTATACAACCAGTTTACATGAGATGATGCAACCTTATCAATGACATGAGTAATTCCTCATTAAATTAAAACAATTTCACACAAAATCATCATCAATTAGAAATAACATACTTTCCATTTTCAATGCTGTAGAATTTAGGCCATAACATACGTTGGATCTGCATCGTTTCAGCTTTTGTTGTGTTTGCAGGACAATGTACTGATGGCCCAAATCAACAAAACCACTCTAAACAGCCTAGCACTTCTCCGACCCAGACTGACCAACAGAGTGAAGGGGAAAGGATGACCAGGGAGTTGAGGGATATTATCAGTCAGTTTTTGCAGAAGGTAACCTGGAAAACATACCAAAGCTGTATAGTGGTGCATTATCATTTAAATGGTACTGAATTATAAACACTTATTTTTATTACAGGTGGATGAATTCAAAATGTGTCTGACCACAATGTCAATTGCTATTGAAGAGCAAGAAATGGTAAATGGATCTTCGTTACTTTCAGTCTTTTTCTGTTCAGGACTGTATTCTGGGTGATGTGATTATAAAGATGTTTTAACAATTGTAACTTATAATAAGAGTTGATTCTCATTTCCTTTATTCTATAAGCAGAGTATGTTGTTATGTAATTCATAACGTTGTGTTGTTTTCCAGGTGTTTAAAAGTATGATGGATTCCCAGGACCAGCTGGAGAGGCGGTACATCAGTAAGAAGGAGGAGCACAGAACTCTGGAGATGCAGAACTACTTTGGCCTGGCCAGGAACACAGGCCAGTTCGACCCCGAAAGGTTAGATGTCAACTGATTAATCTTATTGTGTGTGAGGAGTTTGAGTTAAACAGTATATCTGCGTGACTCACGCTATAGGGCCACCCAGAACTGTACTGTGCTGGCTCGGCTATTTTCTTTTCACATAGACCTTTCCGTGCGGTTCCAGCAACAATGGTAGATGTGTAACTAGGTCAGCTCAGTAGCCTGCAGCTTGGCTTGGCACAGTTTAGCCCTAAAGTGTGTGTGAATTAGGCAGTTCTGTCTAAAACCAGAAACAGACTGACACCCAGGCTAGGTTTGTGTAGAATTCAGCATGATGTGAGGGGTATTTTATGCACATTGTCGGTTCTTTTTGTGTGTGAAGGCAGGTGGAGGGGGAGATATTCAGGATAGGGATGCATCTAGAGGACATTAAAGAGCTGATTGACAGGAACGTGCGTGAGCAGCAGCTCTCCCCACCCCACTCATCCTCCACACTCCTGTCACTGTGTGGTGGTCCCAGTCTCCCTGGTCTGCTCACCCCCTCACTTCCACCACCCATGCATGAGGTAACACACTCACTTACTCATAGCATAGCTGTTCATTCGCTGCTTTGCCCTTTATTTGCTTGCTCACTCTTTCACTCACTCACTCACTCACTCACTCACTCACTCACTCACTCACTCACATACCTTAATGATTACTGCATAAATGCATGTACTTACAAGCCTTTTACCAAGTAGTTATATAGATTATTGCGCTGTTAGTTACACTGGTATAAGACTCTGTAATAGAGGTCGACCGATTAATCGGAATGGCCGACCAATGTCTTTCTTAAAATCAATACACAGAAGTATATATTTTGAAACCTGCATATTTAGCTAAAAGAAATCCAGGTTAGCAGGCAATATTAACCAGGTGAAATTGTGTCACTTGCGTTCATTGCACGCAGAGTCAGGGTATATGCAACAGTTTGGGCCGCCTGGCTCATTGCGAACTAATTTGCCAGAATTTTACGTAATTATGACATAACATTGAAGGTTGTACAATGTAACAAGAATATTTAGACTTAGGGATGCCACCCGTTAGATAAAATACCGAACGGTTCCGTATTTCACTGAAATAATAAACGTTTTGTTTTTTCGAAATCATAGTTTCCGGATTCGACCATATTAATGACCAAAGGCTCGTATTTCTGTGTGTTATATTATCATTAAGTCTATGATTTGATATTTGATAGAGCAGTCTGACTGAGCGATGATAGGCAGCAGCAGGCTCGTAAGCATTCATTCAAACAGCACTTTCGTGCGTTTTGCCAGCAGCTCTTCGCAAGCACAGCGCTGTTTATGACTTCAAGCCTATCAGCCTAATGGCTGGTGTAACCGATGTGAAATGGCTAGCTAGTTAGCGGGGTGCGCGCTAATAGCGTTTCAAACGTCACTCGCTCTGAGACTTGGAGTGGTTGTTCCCCTTGCTCTGCATGGGTAACACTGCTTCGAGGGTGGCTGTTGTCGATGTGTTCCTGCTCGAGCCCAGGGAGGAGCGAGGAGAGGGACGGAAGCTATACTGTTACACTGGCAATACTAAAGTGCATGTAAGAACATCCAATAGTCAAAGGTAAATTAAATACAAATGGTATAGAGAGAAATAGTCCTATAAATACAATAATAACTACAACCTAAAACCTCATACCTTGGAATATTGAAGTCTCATGTTAAAAGGAACCACCAACTTTCATGTTCTTAGCAAGGAACTCGAACGTTAGCTTTTTTACATATTGCACTTTTACTTAACTTTTACTTCTTTTGCATTATTTAAACCAAATTGAACATGTTTCATTATTTATTTGAGGCTAAATGGATTTTTATTGATGTATTATATTAAGTTAAAATAAGTGTTCATTCAGTATTGTTGTAATTGTCATTATTACAAATAAAATGTAAAAAAATTGTCCGATTAATCGGTATCGGCGTAATCAACTAAGGGACTAATTGCACCATCTACATTTCCTTCATCTTAAATGCATGCATGTGAGACGTGTTTGTGTGAGCAACATGAGCTGTGGATGCACGTGTTCTGTGCAGCAGTAGTCCTGATGAACAGGGCTACATTTAATTCCCAAAAGTTGCGTCCTCTCCTCGGCCCCCCGTTCACTCCCCCTCACAGATCTGGTAGGACTGAGTAGTTGAAAGCTAGGAGGAACAATACCTTATCCCCATCTGTGGAGGGGACAACTTTGTAGAATTAAATGCAGCCCAAGTCCTTGTTTTGAAAGTGGAGGCGTGTCCAGCGCTCTAATTGAGCGACAATCATTTCCGATGTCGCTCATGTTTCACAGTGAGGACACATTAGCTACTCAAAATGTGTTCTCCTCTTATCAACCTCTCTGTGGTCAGGGTCTCACATTACAGATTCCAGGCCCCTGTTTTTCCACTGGGGGTTATGAGACAGTGGAGAGGGAGGAAGATGAGGAGGATGAGGAAGAGGCCAGTGAGGTCCATAGACATGATGGTTTAGACCAGAGCTGTGATCTCACACCTGCTGACCCCCAACTGAACAGCACAGGACACAGCAGTGTCAGTCTACGGTACTCATCACGCCTCTGAGTTGCTCAATAAGACTATAAATTCATGGGTTTCTTCACTGCAATACTACACTGTGTACCATCTACATTCCTGCAATACTACACTGTGTACCATCTACATTCCTGCAATACTATACTGTGTACCATCTACATTCCTGCAATACTACATTGTGTACCATCTACATTCCTGCAGTACTACACTGTGTACCATCTACATTCCTGCAGTACTACACTGTGTACCATCTATATTCCTGCAGTACTACACTGTGTACCATCTACATTCCTGCAATACTACACTGTGTACCATCTACATTCCTGCAGTACTACACTGTGTACCATCTACATTCCTGAAATACTACACTGTGTACCATCTACATTCCTGCAGTACTACACTGTGTACCATCTACATTCCTGCAATACTACACTGTGTACCATCTACATACAGTACTTGTGTTTTTATGCCTTATGACATCAAGTAGAAATCCTGTCTTGGGGAGTGATATTATCTGTCATTTCCATTACATTGACATCGATGGCAGTTATTGTACCTGCGGTACATGAATGGCTTTAGATTCAGATATTCAGAAAGTCATGTAGACTGATATCAGGCACACTTCTGGCCCTCCCATGGGGGATAATGTTCCATCCGGGCACAAAGGTGGTGTTGGGTTCCATTAGCAGTAGGAACAGTTTGTTTTAGTCGCTGTGTTTCTGTCTGTTCCCCCGGAGGCTCTCACAGGGCTCCCTGGAGACAGTGGACATCACCAACACGGAGGAACAGGAGGAGGAAGAAGAGGAGAGGAGCTGGACCTGCTCGGGCCTATCTGAGCGGATAGCTCGTGATAGGGTTCTGCAGTATTTGGCTCTCCAGAACCCGGGATTTCGAGACAGACTTTGGACAACTGAAAGGTTAGTGTTTTGGCATTTGAGTGTACTGTACTAGATAAGTAAACAAGCTAACCAATTCAATATTCACCTCAAGACAACTCTTTTCTTTATAATGTAGCAGATGTGCATAATGTATGGACCACACAACTAATCCCCACTCTAGTGTAATTGATACAGTTGTGGTTATTTGATGTGGTGATTTCAGAAATACCATAGTAAGAGATGGTGTGCTGTCTTACATTGCAAAACTGACACGTCAAACATTCCTGAAAGGTCTGTGGGACAAGTATTTACCAATGAATTTTTATTTTGACCGTGTATTGTTGTCGTTGTTACTGTAGCCTGCAGCAGAGTCCCCTGAGCCCAGACTGTGACCTAGGAGGGAGTGTGAGTCTGGCTTTAGAGGTTTCCTGTTCCTCTTGTCTGAAGAGCCAGTCCCAGAGCATCACAGACCACACTCTCACCACTTCCCAGGTATCTTCTATGACTTATATTAGCTGTCCCATGTTTATTTCTGTATTTACTCTAACTCCCTAGCCAATAGCACAGACCATTGTAATATTGTACAGTAGCTACATGGATGTTACTTTTTGTTGCAGAGAATAGTGAGTCCAGAGACAGACAGTGGGATAGGGAGCTCTGACTTGAGTCTCCAAGCCACAGGACTTTCTCAACCAAAACTCCATACAGAAAGGTACAGGCACGCACATCCATACAACTGCTTACAGGCTGACTGAAAAAGTCAATGTTTCATGTTTATTATGTTGTTACGATCCAACCTCAGGCTCCAGCTCCAGCCTGATGGGAACTCCAATCCTATCAGTATGAGTGACAGTGAAGGCTCCTGCACCAACCTGCAGACCACTATGCATCAACCTGTACAGGTGGGAGAGAGGAGACCCAACGCGCAGGGAAATGTCCATTCAGCTGGGCTGACCGGAAAAGCGACACCTAGCCTGCAGTCTACTGTCCATCTGACTAGGGATATTGGAGAGAGGAGACCCAGCCTACAGACACCTGCTGAGCTGCAGCTTTGCACCACTGCGGTGACCAGCACTACTCAGAGTGTACCTGCCGGACTGCATGGTGAGTGATGAGGAATCACAGAGTGCCTGCTGTGGTCGTAGTGAAAGTATAGACGTTATTCAGTAGACAGTACAGCAGAGAAAACACTGAACGAAATGATCTAATATACACACAGAGGGTGAATCCCACACTGCCAGTCAGCTCAGTCATCACGGCCCTGACTGCCCATTCAAAACCTCCCATAGCATCACCATGGATATGCCACTGAGAGACTGCCACTCCCACACCTGTTCCTGTCACAGGTCAGTCTCAAAGTACTGAGTATTCAAAACCTCCCATAGCATCACCATGGATATGCCACAGAGAGACTGCCACTCCCACACCTGTTCCTGTCACAGGTCAGTCTCAAAGTACTGAGTATTCAACTCAAGAGTCAACTTTAACATATGAAATTGGTAACCAAGTCAGGCTGCCAGGTAATACCTCATAGAGGCCAAAACATATTGTTTTTGAGTTGGCCAACCCCTCTCTCTCTCTCTCCAGTTCGGCCATCCAGGCCCTGCAGTCGGAGGTGTCCCAGCTGAAGAGAGACCTGAAGGAGGGTCTGGTCCAGCTGCCACACCTCTCCCAGAGGATGGATAATCTGACCTCCAGATGCAGGCAGAACAGAGACAGAAGACCCAAGACCCGGCCCAGAACACACCACAAACCAGCAGGGAGCAGACAGAGTCTGACCAACACCAACTCCAAGATAGAAGACTGGATCTCCTCAGATATGGACCCCAGCAAGAGCAAAGGTACCTTACTAACCGGGTTAATGTACTGGGAGTGTCGTCCAAACCAAGTTGCTAACAACAATGCTATTTTGCATCAGGGTTGATGCCTGCCTATGTCTAATGCAGTAGTACAGAGTTCCCAAGTTGGCAGCAGATTTGATTCCCCCCCCCCCCCCAAGTTTTCTGAACAAAAACTAAAAATCTAAATATATTTAAGTAAGACTGAAATCACCAGGAAATCAGTTCCAAGTGATTTTAACCTAGGAAATCTGTTCCCAAGTATTCCCACACATAAATGTAGAGGAATATGTGATTGTATCCCAATGTAATAAAGGTTTGAATAGCAAAGGTGTATACAGCAGTAGTTACTGTATATACAGAGCATTGGGAAAGTATTCAGACCCCTTGACTTTTTACACATTTTGTTACGTAACAGCCTTATTCTGAAATGGATTAAATAAAAATGATCAGGAATCTACACACAATACCCCATAATGACAAAGCTAAAACTGTTTTTTTAAACATTTTTGCAAATGTATTAAATATTTAAAAAACAAAATACCTTATTTACATACGTATTCAGACCCTTTGCTATCAGACTCGAAATTGAGCTCAGGTGCATCCTGTTTCCATTGATCATCCTTGAGATGTTTGTACAACTTGATCCACCTGTGGTAAATTCAATTGATTGGACATGATTTGGAAAGGCACACACCTGTCTATATAAGGTCCCACAGTTTACAGTGCATGTCAAAGCAAAAACCAAGCCATGAGGTCGAAGGAATTGTCCGTAGAGCTCCGAGATAGGTTTGTGTTGAGGCACAGATCTGGGGAAGGATACCAAAACATTTCTGCAGCATTGAAGGTCCCCAAGAACACAGTGGCCTCCATCATTCTTAAATGGAAGAAGTTTGGAACCACCAAGACTTCCTAGAGCTGGCCGCCCGGCCAAACTGAGCAATCGGGGGAGAAAGGCCTTGGTTAAGGAGGTGACCAAGAACCCGATTGTCAGTCTGACAGAGCTCTAGAGTTCCTCTGGAAATGGGAGAACCTTCCATAAGGACGACCATCTGCAGCACTCCACCAATCAGGCCTTTATAGTAGAGTGGCCAGGCGGAAGCCACTCCTCAGTAAAAAGGCACATGACAGCCCACTTGGAGTTTGCCAAAAGGCACCTAAAGACTCTCTCAGACCATGAGAAACAAGATTCTTAGGTCTGATGAAACCAAGCTTGAACACTTTGGCCTGAATGCCATGCATCACTTCTGGAGGAAACCTGGCACCATCCCTACTGTGAAGCATGGTGGTGGCAGCTTCATGCTGTGGGGATGTTTTTCAGCCGCAGGGACTGGGAGACTAGTCAGGGTTGAGGGAAAGATGGACAGAGCAAAGTACAGAGAGATTATTGATGAAAACCTGCTCCAGAGCGCTCAGGACCTCAGACTGGGGCGAAGGTTCACCTTCCAACAGAACAATGACCTTAATCACACAGCCAAGACAATGCAGGAGTGGCTTCATGACAAGTCTCTGAATGTCCTTGAGTGGCCCAGACAGAGCCCGGACTTGAACCCAATCGAACATCTCTGGAGAGACCTGAAAATAGCTGTGCAGTGACGCTCCCCATACAACCTGACAGAGCTTGAGAGGATCTGCAGAGAAGAATGGGAGAGACTCCCCAAATACAGGTGTGCCAAGCTTGCAGCATCATACCCAAGAAGACTAGATGCTGTAATCGCTGCTAAAAGGTGCTTCAACAAAGTACTGAGTAAAAGGTCTGAATACTAATGGGAATGTGATATTTCCATTTTTTATTTGTAATACATTTGCAAAAATTTCTAAAATCCAGTTTTTGCTTTGTCATTATGGGGTATTGTGTGGAGATTGATGAGGTTTAAAAAAAAACTATTTCAGCAATTTTAGATTAACAAAATGTGGGAAAAGTCAAGGGGTCTGAATACTTTCCGAAGGCACCGTATATGTAGGTCATTGTATGTGTATAATGTGCTTTTAATGTCGTACACCACTTGTGAACAAACTTACAATCCCCTTGTATGTGGTCGTTTTCTCTAGGTACAGACAGTGTGGAGTCGGACCGGTCTGGGATCATGCTGCCATTCCACAGTACACCACTAGGTGGCAGGAGAGGAAGCAGCAAGCCCTACTCCTGCTCAGATGGACCAGTGAAACCCCAGAGCAGAAAACCCTTGAATACAGGTTGGTGGTGCTGGTGTTGACTTTCTGCTTATGGGTCTAAAATAAACGGAACAATTGCAAAAAACAAGAGTGATTCTTACATTATATTTAACAAAATATTAAATCAGTTGCTGAGTCAGATTTTGGTACTTCAGCTTGCAGAATTTGCATTAAAGTTGTATTTGGTGGTCATAAAGGCAGTTGTGTGTGTTTCTACATGTAATTGTCTGTTGGTGTTATGTATTATGTCATGTTTTATGTGGACCCCAGGAAAGGTAGCTGCAGCTTTGGCTGTAGCTAATTGGGATCCTAATAAAATACTAAATACTAAAATCCCTTTTAGCATCAGAGGAGAACCGTTCTCTGGAGACCTCCAATCTCACCCATCCCAGTCCTCCAGCACTCTGGCACTCATACAAGAACTTCAGCTACAGATCTCCACGTAAGGACCAGCAACAAGCCCCTGTGACCCTGCCATGACCGTGTATCATTCTGACTACTTTACCCATTTCAACATGTAAACATTGGAACAGATTCGTCAGGGTTGTAATGTCTTTTTTCATTGTAGCACCACCAGGTGACATGGAGAATGTCTACTCTAAGGGCAGGTATCCTCTCTCCTCTCAGCCTCTACAGAAGCCTCTGTTGCAAGTCAACTATGGCTCCTCCTGCAGTTTACCTGCAGGGTAAGATATGGTTTCATAATTTATTGCCATAATCTTATTTGAATCCATATTTATCCTCCATATTGCTTGAACCTTCATCAGTGAAGGTGAAAGAGAAGAACTGAGATGCTTCCCAGGATTGCCTACTTCTACACTACTGTACTCATGCTCTCGCTCTTCTCCGTGGGTCTCAACAGTTTCAAAGTGCGAGAGCAGCAGTCTGTCTCCCACCACCGGAGGCGCTCTACCCAGTCAGACTCAGCACTGCTGCCCAGCAACGTGTACTTTCAGCAGACCTTTCCCCCAGCTCTCAGCCCCCCCAGGACTGGGGTCATAGCCAGCAGGCACAAAGCCAGCAGGGTGAGCCTGTCCACATGGAAAACATTCTTTCATATCAATGGGTGCCAGTAATGTTTTACTTGTATTTACTGAGAAATGATTAGTGGTACTATTTAACTTGTAACAATTTAGCACATCTGGTACTCGTACTGCACAGTTTTTGTTTGTGTTTGATTTAATTTGACAAAGAATTATAATCCTAAAAGAACCAAGGAGCTTTTTGTAGGTTATTATCATTTCATGTCAGAAGCGTTTTCTATGCCTTTTGTAAGTAAATTAAAGGTGACTGAGATACAAGCGTAACCTTAAACTGTTGTTGTTTGTCTTAGGATGAGGACATCAACAGGACATTGGACAGGGCTATCGAGGCAGCCCGCATTATGAAGAGGACCACTGATAGGATGGCCAAGAGCCTGTCAGCTGACCTTGCCAAGGTTGAGCTGTACAGGAAGTTACACGGCCTTCACCCATTGACAGGGAGGAACAATACTGGCTCATAACACTCTAATTGACACACTGGAGATACTGCTGCTACTATAGGGCTGGTCCAAGATTAGCTAACCAGTGAATTCAGCAGGGATTATTTTGTATACAGGTGAAGTCGGGAAGTTGACATACACCTTAGCCAAATACATTTAAACTCAGTTTTTCACAATTCCTGACATTTAGTCCTAGTAAAAAATTCCCTGTTTTAGGTCAGTTAGGATCACCACTTTATTTTAAGAATGTGAAATGTCAGAATAATAGTAGAGAGAATTATTTATTTCAGCTTTTATTTATTTCATCACATTCCTAGTGGGTCAGAAGTTTACATACACTCAATTAGTATTTGATAGGATTGCCTTTAAATTGTTTAACTTGGGTCAAATGTTGTGGGTAGCCTTCCACAAGCTTCCCACTATAAGGGTGAATAGGGTAGGGTGAATTTTGGCCCATTCCTCCTGACAGAGCTGGTGTAACTGAGTCAGGTTTGAAGGCCTCCTTGCTCACACATGCTTTTTCAGTTCTGCCCACACATTTTCTATAGGATTGAGGTCAGGGCTTTGTGATGGTCACTCCAATACCTTGACTTTGTTGTCCTTAAGCCATTTTGCCACAACTTTGGAAGTATGCTTGGGGTCATTGTCCATTTGGAAGACCCATTTGCGACCAAGCTTAACTTCCTGACTGATGTCTTGAGATGTTGCTTCAATTTATCCACATAATTTTCCTGCCTCATGATGCCATCTATTTTGTGAAGTGCACCAGTCCCTCCTGCAGCAAAGCACCCCCACAACATGATGCTGCCACCCCCGTGCTTCACGGTTGGGATGGTGTTCTTCGGTTTGCAAGCCTCCCCCTTTTTCCTCCAAACATAATGATGGTCATTATGGCCAAACAGTTCTATTTTTGTTTCATTGGACCAGAGGACATTTCTCCCCAAAATATGATCTTTGTGCAGTTTCAAAACAAAGTCTGGCTTTTTATGGTGGTTTTGGAGCAGTGGCCTCTTCCTTGCTGAGCAGCCTTTCAGATGATGTCGATATAGGACTCGTTTTATTGTGGATATAGATACTTTGTACCTGTTTCCTCCAGCACCTTCACAAGGTCCTTTGCTGTTGTTCTGGGATTGGTTTTCATTTTTTACACCAAAGTACGTTCATCTCTAGGAGACAGAACGCGTCTCCTTCCTGAGCAGTATGACGGCTGCGTGGTCCCATGGTGTTTATACTTGCGTACTATTGTTTGTACAGATGAACGTGGTACCTTCATTTGGAAATTGCTCCCAAAGATGAACCAGACTTGTGGTCTACAATTATTTTTCTGAAGTCTTGACTGATTTCTTTTGATTTTCCCATGATGTCAAGCAGAGGCACTGAGTTTGAAGGTAGGCCTTGAAATACATCCACGGGTACACCTCCAATTGACTCAAATAATGTAAATTATCCTATCAGAAGCTTCTAAAGCCATGACATCATTTTCTGGAATTTTCCAAGCTGTTTAAAGGCACAGTCAACTTAGTGTATGTAAACTTCTGACCCACTGGAATTGTGATACAGTGAATTATAGAAAAAATCTGTAAACAATTGTTGAAAAACTTACTTGTGTCATGCACAAAGTAGATGTCCTAACCAACTTGCCAAAACTATAGATTGATATCAAGAAATTAGTGGAGTGGTTGATGACCAAGTTTTAATGACTCCAACCTAAGTGTGTGTAAACTTCCCACTTCAACTGTAGATCATCCTCTTCCCTACCAGTTTCCCCTGGCTGCTGCTGTTCTCATCGGTCCTCCTCTTGGCTCATCTGAAAGGTAACAAGATAGAGGTGCAACTTGTCACTGGTTAGTTTAAGGGAAACTGCAGTTCCTTTGGACTTGTTTTAGGTTTGGGTCATTAAGAAATGCTAGTGGCCATGACTGAACTCAAACGTGAGTTGGTTTTCGGGTGTGGTTTGATGTGGTTGATTTGATTGTTAGCACCACCTGGCACGCTACAGAATGTTGTTTCATGTCTCCTTATATTCATATAGCCTAGGGGCTATGTAGCTTACAGAACATTATATAACAGAACATTATATAACTTAAGGGCCTATGCATTTTCAATGTTTTGATTACAGAACATTATATAACTTAAGTCCTATGTATTTTCAATGTTTTGTTCACCCACAATCTAACCACAAAGCTTGTCAACTTTTCCCCTGTCTTTCTGGCTGACGCCTTCCCTTCTAATTTCAAGTTAAACTTAGTTTATTTTTCATATATACATGGAGTGGACACAGTGAAATGAAATGCTTGCTTGCAGGTTAACCTCTAGAACCCCCCCCCTAAATTACAATTAAACAGCTGTGAAAAAAAAAAAAACTCATTCAAATATTTTACCAATTTAATAATGGGCAGTTTTTTAAAACAAATAGTTACATAGCCTATATGGAAATAACAAACATGAGACAAGCATTTTTGCCTGTAGAATGGAATAGGTTATAAGACCTCTATGAATAATATAATTGAGTCAATTCTACCACATCAACATTTCTGAAGTTAAACAGGGTTAACTATAATGTTGGAGTAAAGTTCAGCTTCAGTCCACAGGGGGGCACTCTGTGACTGTCAGAAGATATGTGCTTCAGTCAGAAAAACGTTCTCATCTCTTTGGTCTCAGCTAGCTAGCCAGTAGCTACCCTAGTGAATAGCCAGCCAAGACAGCTACAGATTTTATATTTTTTATTCAACCTTTAACTAGGCAAGTCAGAAACAAAACCCATCAAATTCACTCTCTAGAAATAAACACGAATGTATACACTAAATAAACAATATCATTGACTTATATCAGCATCCTTAGCTTGCCCATTCACTAAATATACTGTTAAATAACTCTGACTGACACCCAATAGCATAAGGATGTTGAGCTCTAGTTTATTAGCATTAGCAAACAATTATGCTGAGGGAGACTAGCTAGTTATCTACCAGCAACCCTGCTGCTTCACTTTGACTTTGTCTGTTCTGCCCTCGCCACCTCATTCACTGCTGCCTCAACCTGCTAGTTTTTTTGCAACTCTTTTGGAAGGTCAGAATATCCACTCTGACTGAGTGAAAGGCCTTTTGCTGAGTGATGGCTGACATCTAACCGGTGCTGTATGACTAAGTCACACAAGACAAGTTTGTATCAGTAAAAAAACACTAAATAACAGACCATTTGTCATTTTCCCCCACAGATGCATGTTTTAAATTATTTGTGTTCTGTAGAGGCCTCCTTTTCACTCTGTCATAGACGGGATTGGGTGAGTTCTGAAGAACAAGACCTTACCAAGCACTGGGATCCGGGCAACGCGTGGGTCTAATCCTGAATGCTGATTGGTTAAAACCGTATTCCAGCCCGTGTATATTCCACAAGTTACCACCGGCTAAATCAATGATGTGAAATGTTTGTTGGTGCGTATGTAAACTTTGGTCTACAACTGTATGTGTTCCAGGGGAGAGATATCAACTCTGAGTACTGGCAGTGTCTGCTGTGGCAGTTGGGAAGGGGCAAATTACCTGAAACATATCTCAATGTTCATCTTAAGGTGCACTAAATTCATGCATTTACCTGTTGAAATTCCTTTTTCTTTGCTGGGGGAGAATGCCCCCAGACCCCCTACTGGTGTTGGGCTAAGCCCCCATTGTCTTCAAATCCTAGAAATGCCCGATTCACACAATTACACTATTTATAAGCATTATAAAAAATCACTATTTTAGGACAAACAAGCAACAAAATCATATTTAGAGTTCCTGATCTAGCTAATGATTAGCCCCTTGGGGTAAATAATGCAGAGAAGCAACCCCATGCTTTAGCCATGATTCTGCACCAGACTGGTGTTGATGCTTATTGCTAAAGTAGCACACCAATATGTTATTGGGCTCATTTCTGGATGGGAATATTACATTGAGGGGGGGGTTACATGGTTTTTAGATCAGCTTTTATGGTTGGCTATAGAAGGTATTTTCCCAGACTGCAAATGAAAATCACTCACGGTTGAAACTTGCTTTCCTGTGAGCTTGACCCCCGCCACTAATTCTCATTCAGGCCAGCAGTTTTCACTCTGTACTGGTCCGATGTGCCACTGGCAAATTTACTTGAATGTCAAGCCCTGGACTGGTACCCAGGCTAACTGCCTTCCACTTGAAGACATTTACATTAACCAGATATGGCAGCTCTAACATAATGGATCATCTGTGGTCACACACAACTGAAATGTGTTAGTCATGAAGGGGAGTGCTGCATCATTCGTGGGGGACATTTTGCCCTGTTCCAAAAAAATATACGAATTAAGTTACTCGGATAATCCCCTTTCATTGATGTAGATATAGTACTTAAACAGTTCATTTCTGACTGGGGCGATGCACAATGGGTCATGACGCTCTTCATAACGTCTACTCAGGGTAATTACTACATTTGGGTGGACTGAGTAATAGCTTAAGTGCCAGAAACTCAACTCACTGATTAAAATGTTGCCAATGGTGCCGATTTAATCAGAACCTTTTCAATAGCTCAACGGGTTTGTATGTTGTAACGTTTGAGCAGTGGTACAAACAGGGAGAGTGGAGGAAGTGATGTTTGCTGCACAGCGAAGCTTGTTAGATTTGTAGTGGTCTGCGTTAGGAATTACAGTATCTACAAAACTACAATCAGAATTCTCCTTTCATGAAAGTAGTTTTATTAGAAAACAAAATGCCAAATACAGCACAGCTCGGTGCGGAGTACAAACTCCCCTTAGGAGGCTGCTCTGTAGGATTTAAAACATTCTCAGATCCATATGTACAAAGCAATTTGGAACTTTCCAGACAAAAACAAAGTACCATAGACTGAAATTACTACAGTAGAGAGAAGAGTAACGCTGGTCTAGAAAGGGATGATAAGGCAGAGAGAAAGATCTACACAAAGTTACGATGGCCAAAGACAAGTCCAGGTGCTTTTTGTTGTTGTTTTAAAACAAGTGACAGAATACATGATCAAGTAAAAAAAAAAATGTAAGGAAGAGAAAGGATGGCGGGAGAGTTGTGAATTGCGCTCAGGGGGCTCACACTCATCGCTCTGTGCTCTGGCTCATTTTGCACTCCCCGTGTTTCCCGTGGTCTTTCCCGTTGCTGGGTTCACGTGGCCGATGGCTCCGCTCTTTACTGCGGCTGTGTTTGTGAGAGCGCTGCTCCCCCTCCCGGCTGCACTGCTTCTTCCTACTCTTCTCCTTCTCCTCCCCTACCTCAGCCCCACCTCTGCTCTCTTCTTGGACTTGTCGCTTTATGGACTTCTTGTGTCTCCTTTCCCTGCTTGCACTCCGACTGGAGCGCTTGGCCTTCCTCTCCTCCCTGTGACCCCTCCTCTCATCTCTCTCTTCTTTTTGTCTCCTGTCCTCTGCCTCTCCCTTGCTCCTCTTGTCCTTGGACCTCTCCCTGCCCCCATCTTTATGGTACTCCCTGTCCTTCCTCCTGTCATTCTCCACACCCCCCTGCCCATCTTTCTCCCTGTCTTTCTGCTCTCCCTTGCGTTCCCGGCTCCCGCTGCGGCTCCTGCGACGTTCCCGGCGCTCCTGGGTACGGTCTGCGCTGCGGGACCGACGCCTCTCCCTCTCTTCTCCTTTCCCGTCCCCAGAGTCCCGCTCTTTCCTCTGGCGGTCGCGTTCCCTCTCCAGTTCGCGGTCGAAGCTGGGGCCGTGGCGCTCTCGTTCGCGGTGGTGGCTCCGGCTCCTCGACCGTTTGGGAGTCCTCCTGGGGCTCGGGGTAGGTCTGGGGCTCCTGACCAGAAACAAGCCAACATTTCAGCTGCATTAAGACAGATGTGATCAACACAATATTATCTGTAATGGCTGCACTCCATTTCCTACCTGGAGCGTCTACGGCCCTCCGCTGGTGGTTCCTCCGGCTCCTCTACCTTCTCAGGAACCTTCCGGGGCCTTGCCTTCATCTGCGTGTCGATCAGCTTCTGCACGGGCACCGGGATGCGTGGAAAGAGAGTGGAGAACCACTCTAGCTTGGTGAGGAACGACCGGACCATCTCTCCGATTGTCATAACGCAGCCACCTCCGGCCTTCACATCCAGCTCCTGAGAACATGGGGAGGGGGGTGGGGTATTCAGAACCTTATTAACACAGATACAAACAGAAGTATAAAAGGCATTGATTGTATTTAGAATCTTATTCATTTAAATGTTTGGCATTTAGCAGACACTTATCCAGAGCGATTTACAGGTTTATCTTCCTAGTCCCTGCTTTTTAACCTCCATTACTCAATTAGAAAGAAAATATAATTTGTGATGACCATGTACTGAACCTTCACCTCTGTTTTCATCTAGCTTAATATGCGCACATACAAATCATTATCATGTGTTTGCATAAAAATGTAGCTTAGTGCCTGATACTATAGGAAATAATAGGGAAATGGAAAAATAGTTGCTGTCATCTAATCTGTCTGGCTGTCCTCAAGAGTCTGTACTTACAAAGATACACTACATCACCAAAAGTATGTGGACACCTGCTCAAACATCTTACTCCAAGATCATGGGCATTAATATGGAGCTGGTCCCCCTTTGCTGCTATAACAGCCTCCACTCTTCTGGGAAGGCTTTCCACTAGATGTTGTGGGGACTTTCTTCCATTCAGCCACAAGAGCATTAGTGAGGTCGGGCACTGATGTTGGGAGATTAGACCTGGCACGCAGTCGGTGTTCCAATTAATCCTAAAGGTGTTCGATGGGGTTGAGGTCAGTCAAGTTCTTCCGATTTCGACAAACCATTTCTGTATGGACCTGTATTGCCACAAAGTTGGAAGCACAGAATCGTCTAGAATGTTGTAGCGTTAAGATTCCCTTCACTAAGGGGCCTAGCCCAAACCATGAAAAACAGCACCACAAAAACTTTAGTTGGCAGTATACAGTCGGGTAGGTAGTGTTCTCCTGGTATCGGCCAAACCCAGATTCGCTTGGCAGTGAGCATAGTGATCTAAGGCTTGCGGCTGCTCGGCCATGGAAACCCATGAAGCTCCCAACGAACAGTTATTGTTCCGACGTTGCTTCCAGAGGCCGTTTAGAACTCGGTAGTGAGTGTTGCAACAGAGGACAGACCATTTTTACACGCAGCAGCACTCAGCGGTCCTGTTCTGTGAGCTTGTGTGGCCTACCACTTTGCTCTTCGGTACGGGCCATTCTACTGCCAATGTTTGTCTATGGAGATTGCTTGATTTACGGAGTGTGCTTGATTTTATACCGTCGGCAACGGGTGAAGCTGAAATAGCCGAATCGGCTAATTTTAAGGGGTGTCCACATACTTTTGTATATATTGTGTATGCTGTCAAAATAACAGAACCTGGGGTGCATCTCAATAGTCTAAAGTGGCTTCCTCTTCTCTTATCCACCATCTGCACTAGCATTAAAATGAGTAGTAAAGGTGGAGGTGAAACAAGGAGAGAAAACAACTTTAAACAATGGAGATAGATCCGTGGACAGTGAAGAAAGGTTTCAAGAGTTGTGCTTCCTCCTTCCTCGACAGTCCAGGGAGACATTGGCCACAGTGCAAGTACAGAGTGGAGGAGGTAGATAAGTAGGTAGGTGCACACCAGCTAGAGAGAGACCAGGTTTGAATGGGTAGAGAACTGAACATCCGTTTTGCACTCACACACGCAAACCAACAGTGCTGAGAGATACATTATCCAATTCACCTGCTGCACAAGGGGCATCTAAAGAAGAGAACATGGGAATTAGCCAGTTAGGTAGGTTGTCAGAGGATGTAAGGTTAAAATACTGCATCAGAACAAGAAAGTAGGCCTGGATGCACAGTCTGCCAAACACTATCCAGCCAATTGAAGGTGCACAGAGAAGATAAATCTATTACAAGATTCTCCCCAGGAAATTATTAAATTGTGCTAAGTAGACGTGTGTGTGTGTGTGTGTGAGAAGAAAACAAAGCAAAGGATTGATGTGTTAAAGGTATATTTTCTAATAAAATTGTAATTTGAATTTGACAAAACAAAAAGTGATCTGTGAAGTGGTAGGACCAGGGAGGAACCATGTTATACATTTCGGAGTAGTGGTCAAGTTTTGCACATTTGTTTTGTGCAATAAGTCCTGATAACTAAAGGCATGCCCAGATGTAAACAGAATTTGACTACGGTCAAATATACTTACCCTGACCAAAACAGTCAGCACAGCAGAGTGAATTACCTAGTTACCCAACTTTGGGGAGAGGGACTGGGGGGACTGGGGGGCAATTAAGCCAAATGAAGGCAAAGGTGAAAAAATCAGCTCTGAGCATCACAACGAGGAGAGAACTGAGACAGTTTGGATCATGCCAGACTAGTTAGTGAAAGGTAGAGAAACATGAAAGTATTACCCGTGTGGACATACCTCCTCATCATCCAGGAAACCATCATACCAGTCCACCAGGTCTGCAGGGGGCTGGGTGTATCTGCATAAACAAACACACCATGAGCATCTACTTATGAACATCCCATCGAATAACACATGTCCATGTTTTGGACTAGCACCTGTTAACCATCTAAAACTAGATAGCAGTAATTTCCTTCTCCTTTTTTTCCTAAGGTACACAATAGTAGGTTTTGGTAGACAGAAAATGAGTAAATTGGTCATCAAAAAGATGTCATACTAATAAAGACATTTTAATTACATGGAGTGCCTTGGTCCTCCTTTTTGATAACTGTATAGTGTTGTATGTGAATCAGATTTGATCAAAAGTAACTCACCATTCCAGGAAAGGACAGGTAAGAGAAAGGGGGACACTTGGTCAGTTGTACAACAATGCATTCAACTGAAATGTGTCTTCCGTATTTAACCCTGCCTTAATCAACATCCACGTCATCGGCTCCCGGGGAACAGTGGGTTAACGGCCTTGCTGAAGGTCAGATTTTTATCCATCTTCTGTATACCACCCCTACCTTGTCACAACACAACTGATTGGCTCAAATGCATTAAGGAAATAAATTCCACTACTTAACTTTTAACAAGGTACACCTGTTACTTGAAATGCATTCCAGATGACTACCTCAAAGCTGGTTGAGAGAATGCCAAGAGTGTGCAAAGCTGTCAAGGCAAAGGATGGCTATATGAAGAACCTCAAATATAAAAACTATTTTGAATTGTTTAACACTTTTTGGTTACTACATGATTCCATAGTTGATGTTGTCACTATTATTCTACAATGTAGAAAATAGTCAAAAGAAAAACCCATGCACGAGTAGGTGTATATAAAAAAAAATAATGTATGTATATATCCTCTTTAGGAATGAAACTTTATTTTTTTCCTGGTACCGGTGACCTTCAGACGACTCGAGGCTTGCAAAGGTTTGTGGGTTGCATAGAGCAAAACGGTGAACACCATGGTGTTTGTGAAAGTATCAGCTGTCCACATAGGGGTCATATTAGTGTGTATCCCAAACCGTTCGGACACTGAAGACAGAAGTTGGCAAGAGAGGATGTACCGACTTCAGACGAGTCTTGTGCGCATCCTAGAGCAAAACGGTCTCTTCTTTCAATAGAGTGGTTATAATACTTTGTAGGAAAAACCGTTCCGACGTTATAGGTTTTTGTGAGAAGACCGATTGGTCTGACACACTGCTCTAGCTTTGCCACCTTTCAGAGCAGATGCGAAAGGGCGATATTGGCGGATGCTGTGGATTGAGACGATATCACTAGTAGTATTTTCATTTTTGGGAAAAAAACGTTTAAAACGGGATATTTTGATGCTAGAATATGCATAGAAAACACTTTAACATTTCCAAAACTGTAAAGATATTGTCTGAGTATAACAGAACTGGTGTTGCAGGCGAAAGCCTGAGAAAGCCTGAGAAAAATCCAATCCGGAAGTGCCCCAGGTTTTGAAAGCGCTGCGTTCCAATGACTCCCTATTCAGCTGTGAATGTACCATCAACAAGCTTACGCTTTCTACGTATTCCCCAAGGTGTCTACAGCATTGTGACGTAGTTTTACGCATTTCTGTTGAAGAATAGCCGTAGGTGGCCACATTGCGTAAGTGGTCACATGGTGGCTCAGAGAGATTCTCGCGTAAAATACAGAGGTAGCCATTACTCCAATCGGTCCTACAGAAAAACTAATTGTCCCGACGGATATATTAGCAAATAGATATTAGAAAAACACCTTCTAAACAACGTTTGCCATGTTTCTGTCGATATTATGGAGCTAATTTTGAATATTTTTCGGCGTTGTGGTGACCGCAATTTCCGGGCGATTTCTCAGCCAAACATGAAGAACAAACGGAGCTATTTCGCCTACAAAAATAATGATTTGGGAAAAAAATTAACTTTGGCTGTCTACCTGGGAGTCTCGTGAGTGAAAACATCTGAAGTTCAAAGGTAAACGATTTAATTTGATTGCTTTTCTGATTTCCGTGACAAGGTTGCCTGCTGCTAGCAAGGCATAATGCTATGCTAGGCTATGATAAACTTACACAAATGCTTGTCTAGCGTTGGCTGTAAAGCATATTTTGAAAATCTGAGATGACAGGGTGATTAACAAAAGGCTAAGCTGTGTTCCAATATATTTCACTGGTGATTTTCATGAATAGGAATATTTATGTCCGTTGCGTTATGCTAATTAGTGTCAGATGATGACAACAGCCCCATTCACGGGATGGGGTGTCACTACAGGTTAAACAGACTGATGGGGATTTTTTTATTATGTTCATTTGAATTTCCGCAGGGCACAGAAATTGTAGGCTCAGGGTTAAAGGTCATGAACAGTCAAAATCATGTTTTTCATATAATTTGAGAAATTTGGATAAAACCAGATCAAAGTATGAAAAATGACTACTGCTTCTACATTCACTGCTAACATATTATCATAAAGTTACTTGTCCCCCGTGTCAAACGTGGCTTCAGGAGGCAGGAGTATTCGGGGAATATCACCCCACTCATTTTAATGGTGTGATATCTATACACCTTATTCTCTTATTTAAATAAGTACCGCCTTGGAACCATCATCCACAGGCTTACAGAGGGGTTTATACAGCTACTCAACTGGTGCCAAAGTGTTACTGTCGGGTGTCAGAAAATGATATAAAAAGTTTGTCCTATTCATCTATGGAAAAGACACGTTTCCCATTTCAGGGACAGTAAATGACCAACGTTGGCTTTACCCCTGTTCAAATACTACACTCTAGGTGGCAGTGGGCACCCTTTCAGTTTGTTTGCCAACTCATCGAAGTAGAAGAAAATTGACTTCATCAAAGTGGGGATGGCCTCAATGGCGCTGCATCTCACAGAAGCAATAATGGGACAGACACAATGACGCGATGTTTAAGTCTATGCATGCAACTAAACACCGAAAAATGACTGCTGAGCGTTTCACAAACAGGTTGCCACACTAAGGTAGGGTGATTGAAATGTATTTGCAGCCATAAATAAATGCAATGGGTCCTATCCTTCTGTGTAAACAAATTTTTACATAAACCAACATTAAAACAGAGTTGTACCTTATGTACATAAAGCCAAGTGCTCTGATGTAGGGTGAGTCGTTGTGAGTGATCAGTCCCATCACCTGTTTACGGGTCATCTTGATGGTAAACAGTTTATACAGCAGGCAGAAGGCTGTGGACACAATGCCGCCGGTCCCAACTCCCCGCACCTGAGGACAGAGGTTCATGAGTCAGACATGTTCTTTCTGGGAGCAGTGTTCCTTAACATCTCAAGTTCACCTCTAAGTTTTGGGGTGAGCCATTATCAGTTTTCAACACGGCCCTACTCCACAGATAAGTTAAGTGTGTTGCTTGCGTTCAACTGTCAACTACAGACTTGTCGTCGTCGTCATCCCCCCACCCCCATCCCTAGTGCCTGCATTATTGTTTGCCACTTGGCCTTAAATTCAGTTTGTTTTTCCTCAGTCACCCACGCTATTTAAATAATTTGATATTTTTCAAGATGAGTGATAAGAGAACTGTCCAGCCCACTGGGTATCTCACTACACCTCCATATGTCATGTCTTAAACAATGCAGATTAAAGTATGTTTTCATTGTAATATTTCTAACAGCCAACTTTCAAGCTCTGACTTTTGATGTGTATATGTAGCCAGGTCAAATTATTGACCCCCTTGATAAAGATGAGCAACAACAAAACAATATATAAAATCAATTCAAATAGAGCTATTTTATATGCACCCAAAACATTGGGAGATTATATATTTTATACTAATACCATTACATAGAAAAAGATTGGCACCCCAGTTTCAATACCATTCAAAAGCTCACCTTGCCAGGATAACCGCACAGCTTTTTTGAAATGTTTTCTGAGATTGGAGAACACAGTGAGGGGGTCTTAGATATTCTTCCATACAGAATATTTCCAGATCCTTGATATCCTTCATCTTTGCTTATGGACTGCCTTCAATTCAAACCACAGGTTTTCAATGGGAGACTGATTTGTGGTCAATGGATTTTGATGTGTGCTTGGGGTTATTGTCTTTCTGGATGATCAATTTGCTGCCAAGTTTCAACCTCCTGGCAGAGGCAACCAGGTTTTTGGCAAAAAAATGTAATGATGCCGTTGACATTAACAAGGGCACTAGGACCAGTGCAAACAAAATAGCCCCATATGATCAAAGATCCACCACCATATGTTACAGTAGGTATGGGGTTATTTTCTGCATGTGTGTGGGGTTATTTTCTTCATATGCATCTTTCTTTCGCTGCCAAACCCATTACTGGTGTGCGTGGCCAAAGAGTTCAATTTTCATGTCATCTGGCCATAGCACCGGATCCAAGCCAAGTCCCAATGCAGCTTAGCAAACTCCAGTTAACATTTGTTGGATGACATTAAAAGAGAGCTCATTGGCAACACACACCAGTGTTGGGGTTTTGGCATCGAAAGAAAGATGACTGTGCAGAAAAGATCCCAAACCCTACTGTAAAATATGGCGGTGTAGCTTTGATTGTATGGGGCTATTTTAATTAAAAACCTGGTTGCCTCTGCCAGGAGGCTGAACATGGTCACAAGTGAATCTTCCAACAAAACAACAATCCCAAGCACACATGAAAATCCACTAAGTGGTTAATTGATAGGGATGTGCAGTTCTCCTTTTATGAATTATTCAATACTCGTCTAGATACATGGGCTCCGATATGATACTGTTTGATTAGGGGAACGAATTGATGCAATTCGGTTTGATGTGTAATTTTTTTGGTATTTTTTAACAAACACATTCATGGCTTGTCGGCAACGAACTTGAAACATTGTATCAACTAGAGGTCGACCGATTATGATTTTTCAACGCCGATACCAATTATTGGAGGACCAAAAAAGCCGATACTGATTAATCGGCTGATTTAAACAAATTAAGTATTTGTAATAATGACAATGACAACAATACTGAGTGAACACTTATTTTAACTTAATACATCAATAAAATCAATTTAGCCTCAAGTAGATAATGAAATGTTCAATTTGGTTTAAATAATGCAAAAACAAAGTGTTGGAGAAGAAAGTAAAAGTGTGCTATGTAAGAAAGCTAACGTTTCAGTTTCTTGCTCAGAACATGAGAACATATGAAAGCTGGTGGTTCCTTTTAACATGAGTCTTCAATATTCCCAGGTAAGAAGTTTTAGGTTGTAGCTATTATAGGACTATTTCCCTCTAAACCATTTGTATTTCATTAACCTTTGACTATTGGATGTTCTTATTGGCACTTTAGTATTGCCAGTGTAACAGTATAGCTTCCGTCCCTCTCCTCGCTCCTCCCTGGGCTCAAACCAGCAACACAACGACAACAGCCACCACATCAAAGCAGCGTTACCCATGCAGAGCAAGGCTCAGAGCGAGTGAAGTTTGAAATGCTATTAGCGCGCGCTAACTAGCCAGCCATTTCACTTCGGGGCTATTTTAATTAAAAACCTGGCCTCATCTCGGGAGTTGATAGGCTTGAAGTCATAAACAGCGCAATGCTTGACACACAACGAAGAGCTGCTGACAAAACACACTAAAGTGCTGTTTGAATGAATGTTTACACGCCTGCTTCTGCCTACCACCGCTCAGTCAGATACTTAGATATTTGTATGCTCAGTCAGATTATATGCGTCACAGGACATGCTAGATAATATCTAGTAATATCATCAACAATGTGTAGTTAACTAGTGATTATGATTGATTGTTTTTTATAAGGTAAGTTTAATGCTAGCTAGCAACTTACCTTGGCTTACTGCATTTGCGTAACATGCAGTCTCCTTGTGGAGTGCAACGAGAGAGAGGCAGGTCGTTATTGCGTTGGACTTAGTTAACTGTAAGGTTGCAAGATTGGATCCCCCGAGCTGACAAGGTGAAAATCTGTCTTTCTGCCCCTGAACTAGGCAGTTAACCCACCGTTCCTAGGCAGTCATTGAAAATAAGAATGTGTTGTTAACTGACTTACCTAGTTAAATAAAGATTAAATAAAGGTGTAAAAAAAACATTTTAAATCGGCACACAAAAATATCGATTTCCGATTGTTATGAAAACTTGAAATCGGCCCTAATTAATCAGCCATTCCGATTAATCGGTCAACCTCTAGTATCAACTAATAATTTTGGTCTGGTCAGAAGTAGCAGCTAGCAAAATTGTATAAAATATTCTGGGCACTGCCAGTAAGCTCGGGACAGACAGCTGTAGGCTATTTGTGAAAGGGATAAGAAGCAGTGCTTGACTTGAGCAGGAGCTCACCGGAGCAGAGCACCCGACACCTCACATTTTCTACTGCTTGAGCTCCTGTTCCTCTTACAAAATATAGTGGAGCTCCTCTGCACCTAAAAATAAACAGTACCAGCACCCAAACCTATTTCAGTCCAAGCACTGAACAAGTAGTAGTCAGGTAGGGCTATTTTAATTAAGTTTCCACTGGACCAGAGCATGACATTTGTCCCTTTAACACAGTGGTTATGAAAAGGGAGAGAACCGGAAATAATTTTATAATACATTGAGGAACTATTGTCATTCTCAGTTGATGTAAAACATTAATTTAGTTTGATAGCTCTTTGAGGTGAAGAAAACATTACTTTGAGAAGCTCCACCGCTCATTAGCCAATCAGAAATACAACCAGACCCCCAAATGGGCACATTTATATGCCTACATTTGTGCTCAGGCCAGGAAGCCTATGGGCCTACTTCTAAGCGTAAGGTGCGCGTCTTACTCAGGTCAGGTGCGCGTCTTACTCAACATTGACAGGAGCTCCAGACAGGAGACATTGATTAAAAGTGGAGAAAAGTGCCATGTGCCCCTGCAGAGGTTAGGGCATTCATATTTGATGCGTATCAGGTGAATAGTTACATCCATATTAATTGACAACAACAATCAACATTTTGCAGTGGCCATCTCAGTCTCCAGACTTCAACCCTGTTGGAAACATGTGGTTTTAATTGAAGAGCCCATAGGCACAGACAAATAATATAAATGAAAGATGATGTATGAAGGAATGGTTTAAGATCCCTCCCAATGTGTTCTCCAAACTCATAAAACATTTTAGAAAAAAGCTCAGTGCCATTATCCTCACAAGGTGAGTTATTCAAAATAGGGGTGCCAGTAATTTTTGCCCTTTAAGGAGAAAATGGCATTACTTGTTAAAAACCTTATTCTGAGCAATTGTATTAGGTTAATGATCTTTTTTGTCGAGCAGTAGAAAATATGTATTTATGGCACTCGAGACAGTCTTATTCACGCTCATCTCAGTGAACTAATCCATTGCGTAGGCTGATGCTAATCCATTGCGGAGGATGCAGGGATGGCACAGCCCAAGAATAAGGGGAATGTCACAGCCCAAGAATAAGGGAAATGTCACGACAACTCAAGTCTCTCTCCAGAATGTGCTCTCCTGCCAATTTGCGCACATTAATTGTTCCGTAACTTCATTTTGTGAACTGTTTGCATTTGCTTGTTAGTCTATCAATTCCATATATCGGCCCTAATATATAAAAATATATATATATATATATATATATATATATATATATATATATATATATATATATATATATATATATATATATATATATATATATATATATATATATATATATATATATATATATATATATATATATATATATATATATATATATATATTAGGGCCGATATATGGAATTGATATATATATTTTAACCTTTATTTTACTAGGCAAGAATAAGAACAAATTCTTATTTTCAATGACGGCCTAGGAAAAGTGGGTTAACTGCCCGTTCAGGGGCAGAACGACAGATTTTTACCTTGTCAGCTCGGGGATTTGAACTTGGTTACTAGTCCAACGCTCTAACCACTAGGCTACCCTGCTGCCCCATATACCACCAGTAGTACAATTACCATTAATTCCTAATCTACAATGTTTGTTAGGTTACGGTAATCTCTGCTAATGCATTCAATATATTATTCCACAACCTATGCTACACTTGTGAGAAACAAGTTTTGGTTTATTTCATTACATTTATGAGTTAATTAGGTCAGTGTCTTGTGTTTGGCACACTCCTGTCAATGTTGAGTAATCACTTGATTACGCATAGAAATAGGCCTATAGGCTACCTGCCCTGCATGCAAATGTGCCCATTTGGGAATCTAATAGTATTTCTGATTGGCTTAACTCACCACCAATAATGAGCTGTGGCGCTTCTCAAAGTAATGTTTTCTTCACCTCAAACAGCAAGCAAACCAAATCTGTTTTACATCTATTGAAAATGACAATAGTTCCTCAATATATCTGAAAATCGCTCCAGCTCGCTCTCCTTCGATAAAAAAATGGCATGCTCTCATCCAGGGGAAATGTCATAAAATAGGCCTACCCGATAGCCTACAGCTGCATCTGTCCCGAGCTTACTGGCGTGGGAAACGTAGGGCCCAGAAGTTAGTTTGCTAGAGAGCTCTGGCAAGACCCAAGTTAATAGTTGATACAATGTTTCAAGTTTGTGGCAGACAGGCCATGCCTCTGTGATTTATAGGATATTCATGTTTATCCAGATATTTTATACCTCCAGGCTGCAATGTTTATTTGTTGGCTTTATGTAGGCCATTTTTACATAGTTGGCAATAGAAGTTGCTTTTTAGGTTTGAATCATTTTAATATTGATTTGGATAGAATTTTGATTAACCACATCACAATGATTGAGATAAAGACAAATTAAATGAAGCTGTTCCACAAAAATGTGCATATGAAAACCATAACCGGCACGCAGATCGGTAGAAATAGTCAATTGTTATGCCACATGAGAAAAGTTGCAGATTCCACATTTTACATATAACTTAATGTCAGAATCTGCAGTCAGCAGGAGGAGGATGGTTGGGATCAGGCAAGTTTAGCGTAGAAATGTGGCAAATAACTACAATGACCACAATCCATTACTCCTGATCTTTTCTGGATGGGCCCAAGTTGGATACACTGTTGGGCCAGTAACCAAAAGTTTGCTGGTTAAAATCCCAGAGCCGGCAAGGTGGAAAGATCTTGAGCAAGGCAGTTAACCAGCAACAACTGCTCACCGGGCGCCGATGACGTGGACGTCAATTAAGACCCCGCACCTCCCTGATTCAGAGCGGTTGGATTAAATGCATAACACATTTTGGTTGAATGCATTCAGTTATGCAACTGACTAGGTATCCCCTTTCACACCTGTTAGGTTAGATAGACTGCATACGTTGCCGCATGAGGGAAATGTACACAACGATATGTGAAAAGGATAAGGCATACTTTCATGAACTGTCGACTTTCAAAAACGAGTCAAATGATTGTCAGACAGCTCTACAGCATAGTTGGGCAGTCTAGCTGAATAGGATGACTACAGACAGTATGGGGAGAACAGATGACATTAGATTGTCATCTGGCTGTTACTGCCTGAGCACAGATGACTAAGGAATTAAAAAGTCTAATAAAACTAAGTCATATTTTATTATTTCATAGTAAAGTCTTGTTTTTCTATGTGGACCTGACAGACAATGGAATACTTTTTACCTTTTGGTTAATTTACTATTTCTGGCTTTGGAATTTCCATTAACCGCTTGAATAATTTTAAGGTCAAATAATCGAAACCCATGATTGGTATTTAAACTTTTTTTCTCCCCAATTTTGTGATCCAGCGATGGGATCTTGTCCCATCGCTGCAACGCCTATACGGACTCGGGAGGGGCGAAGTTCGAGAGCCACGCATCCTACGAAACACGACCCCGCCAAGCCGCACTGCTTTGACACTGCTCACTTAAACCCGAAGCCAGCCGCACCATTGTGTCAGAGGAAACACCGTACAGCTGGCGACCAAATTCAGCATGCATGTGCCCAGTGGCCACAAGGAGTCGCCAGAGCGCGACAAGGACATCCCAGCCGACCAAACCCTCCCCTAACCTGGACGACGCTGGGCCAATTGTGCATCGCATCATGGGATCGAACCAGATCTGCAGTGACTCCTCTAACACCGATGCGCCACTCGGGAAGCTCTGACCCATGATTATTTTTAATAATAGTAGTGAAATCTAACGCAACTCAGCACTAGCTTGTCCTGGGGCCCTTGCTAAGGGCCATGGCATCATTAACTCTGCCCAGTAGCAGTATATTTTAGCCAACAAATGGTTGCCCCAGCCAGGAGCCTGAAACTTGGCCTCAAGTGGATTGTCCAGCAATACAATAACCCCAAGCACACATCCACAAAGAAATTGTTAATCGACCACAAAAAATCGACAAGTTGCAATGGCCATCTAGGTCTCCAGACTTCAACCCTGTTGAAAACGTGTGGTTTGAATGGAAGAGGGGAGTCCATAAGAGCAGACAAAGCATATTAAGGATCTGGAAATATTCTGTTTTTAGTAATTGTGCAAGATCCCTCCTAATGTGTTCTTCAATCTCAGAAAACATTTTACAAAAAAGGCTGTGCCGTTATCCTGGCATGGTGAGTTATTGAAAGGTTTGAAAACAGGGGTCTCAATTTTTACCCCCATCCTTTTTTTTGGAAAAGGAATTACTTTTTAAACAAAATCTCTTTCTCTGAGCAATTGTATTACTAATGTGTTTCTTGTATTTTTTTGCTCATCTTTATCAAGGGGACCAATGTTTTTTTTATTTTTTATTATTTCACCTTTATTTAACCATGTAGGCCAATTGAGAACAAGTTCTCATTTACAACTGCAACCTGGCCAAGATAAAGCAAATCAGTGTAACAAAAAACACAGAATTACACAAATGTACAGTCAATAACAATATAAAAATCTGTATACAGTGTGTGCAAATGAAGTAAGGAGGTAAAGGCAATAAATAGGCCAGTGGTAAAGTAATTACAATTTAGCAATTAACACTGGAGTGATATGTGCAAATGATGTGCAAGTAGAAATAATGGTGAGCAAAAAAAACAATATGGTGATGAGGTAGGTATTTGGATGGACTATTTACAGATTGGCTGTGTACAGCTCCAGTGATCAGTAAGCTGCTCTGACAGCTGGTGCTTAACATTAGTGAGGGAGATATGAGTCTCCAGCTTCAGTGATTTTTGCAATTTGTTCCAGTCATTGGCAGCAGAGAACAGGAAGAAAAAGCAGACAAATTAGGTGTTGGCTTTAGGGATGACCAGTGAGATATACCTGCTGGAGCGCGTGCTACGGGTGGGTGTTATGGTGACCAATGAGCTGAGAAGGCAGAGGTTTACCTAGCAAAGACTTATATGACCTGGAGCCAGTGGGTCTGGCGACGAATATATAGCGAGGACCAGCCGACGAGAGCATACAGGCCGCAGTGGTGGGTAGCATATGGGGCTTTGGTGACAAAACGGGTGGCACTGTGATAGACTACATCCAATGTAGTTGGGGGATATTTTGTAAATGACGTCGCCGAAGTCAAGGATCGGTAGAATAGTCAGTTTTACGAGGGTGTTTCGCAGCATGAGTGACGGAGGCTTTGTTGCAAAATAGGAAGCTGATTCTAGATTAAATTTTGTATTGGAGATGCTTAATGGATGCTCTACAACCGGGAAGCGATCGGTTGTAGAGCATGCATTTCATTTTACAAGCATTTAAGAGCAGTTGTAGGTCATGGAAGTAGTGTTGTATGGCATTGTAGCTCGTTTGGAGGTTTGTTAACACATTGTTCAAAGAAGGGCCAGATGTATACAGAAGAGGTGCGTAGAGGTGTACCAGAGAATCACCCACAGCAAGAGCGACATCATTGATATATACAGAGAAAAGAGTCGGCCCGAGAATCTAACCCTGTGTCACCCCCATAGAGACTGCCAGAGGTCCGGACAACAGGTCCTCCGATGTGACACAATGAACACTATCTGAGAAGCAGTTAGTGAACAAGGCGAGACAGTCATAGAAACCAAGGCTGTGGCGATAAGAATGCGGTGATTGACAGAGTGATTGGCCAGGTCAATGAAGATGGCTGCACAGTACTGTCTTTTAATCGATGGCGGTAATTATATTGTTTAGGACTTTGAGCGTGGCTGAGGTGCACCCGTGACCAGCTCAGAAACAGGGTAAGTTTGGACCCGACTGTATGTGATGCACTTATGAACCTGAGTTGGCAGAGACTAGGCAGCATGGGAGAGATAGAAACACATTTAGGCAAAAGGCACGTACTTTCTAACTTACCCCTCCGCACATTCCAGTCTGTCCGGCAGTCTTCCTACTGCCTTTCTCCCAGGGCTCAACATGAGTAACCTAGTGAGAAAATAACATGGTGACTCAATGATGCAAAAATCATTGTGGCGTTGGCTACGTCATTTGTTGGCTGCCTCAAAGTTAAGCCATAAGTGACAAATCTCACCACATGCAAATAGGTTGATAGCGTTGTATTCTCATGCAATTATTACCTCACTGATCAACATAACACTAGCTAGTAATCATCAAATTATGTAATCTAACGTTGGATATTTAGCTAGTCGGGCTCGCTAACGTAAGCTAGGTTAGTCTAGAAAGTGTAGTTAACTACTTTAACGTTACTTCCAACACAATATTCACAATTATCAGCAGTCGACTTAACTATAGGAAACCACCACAACTGGGGATTGTTCTAGCTAAATATAGCTAACACTAACTAACGTTAGCTAAACGCTCAAATGTGTCAACAGAACAGAAACGTGTCCGTTTAGCTGTGGAATTAACATGGAGATAGTTACATACTGACACATGAAAACAATTTAGGCCAAATTTAGTCAACGTTACCTGACAATTAATAATTTAGCTAGCCATTTCCCCCTTTTTTTTTATTCAAACAGCTAGCTATGAAGCTAACCAAGGTTAGCTAGCTAACGTTAGCCAGCCTTGTAGCATGGGTCCAGCCAGACGTTACCTTGAAATAGATCTCATCCACCACCTCATGGTAGGTTTTCAATTCATACAGCTGCACTTTGAAATATGGAGATGAGAGAACGTTGGTGAGGACCATAGGGTTCAAGTTCATAGTCTTTTCGTTGCCCCAGAGAGGCAAGTTGTTGCCATGTTTTCCAGCGTTAGGGCCAATCCTGCTCACGGCCTGTGGTTGCTGTTGGTTCGCGGCGACAGTGTTGTTGGCCATAATGCGAGGATCCCACGCTGTCGATTCAACAATGCGGGAAATTAGCCGCTAACGTTAGCTTTCTTACACAATAGATGCTTCCGACTACAACGCCATTAAAACGCGATATGAAACCTTCAATAGTCACGGTAAATAAACTATTTTCTACAATAACCTAGCGCCCGATTTTAGACCGCCAAACCCTACTTTCTATAACTATATATCTGGCTAGCCGAGGTTCTTCGACAAGAAATGTGCACGTAACAGCCGCTGCCAGTAAAAGACAGTAAAATGCAACGACAAACTAACGCCGTGCGTCTTCTTCTTTACGCTTTTATTGCCGGATCGCAACCAACTGACAGCTGCTTACATCGCCACCTACTGTACTGGAGGAGTGTGAGGCCGGTCACGAGCCACTGTATCCATACCACAGGAGGTTGACACCTTTAATTGGTGAGGATGGTACACATGGTTTGATGCCATTCCATATACTCCGTTCCAGCCATGAGCCATTCTCCACTCAGCAGCCTCCACTGATTTATACCACTACATTATCTTAACTAACCCTGAATTTCTGATTAAATCAAATCATTCCCTACAAACCTCACGACTCCCATCACCCCCACACAAAATGTCACCCACTCCCCATTCCCGTCCAACCTCTCTGACCCTGTCAAACAAACTCTCCCTTTCTACGTCACACATTTCACAAAATAATCATACATGTTTCATTTTTTCCTCTACCATACAGCCATTACAGGGAAATGTGTCTTCCGCATTTAACCCAACCCCTCTGAATCAGAGGTGCGGGGGGCTGCCATAATCGACATCCACGTCTTCAGAGCCCGGGGAACAACTGCCTCGCTCAGGGGCAGAACGACAGAGTTTTACCTTTTCAGCTCGGGGATTCGAGCCATCATCCTCTTTAACAATTTCCACACATCCCCCAATTGTTTCCCTTCCTATAGAAGAACAGAATTCCCGCCGTGCACCTTTCTTTGCATTCTTAATGACTTTCCAAGCCAACGCTATCTTTCTCTGAAAGACTATCATGCTATCAAATGTCAAATTATTCTTGAAAGTTTTAAAAGCATTATCACGATCAGGGAAACCAGTTCCCTTTTCTGAAAACATTCGTCAAAGTCTATGCTGAACATAACTGGGAAATGATTAATGCCAATTGTGGATTCTATCTTCACATCCCACTCACAAATACCAGAAATGGAGGAGGACGTCAATGTACGATCTAAACATAGTCATCTAGTCATATTTACCCATGTCCCCCGACTATAATTTAGACAAACTAGTCCCCTCCGCTCCATAAAATCTTCAACCATTAAACCATTGGCATCGGTGGCAGTGCTACCTCACAAGCTGATACACGCATTGACATCTACACACCATATCTCCTTATCACCTGAACTGGATTTCACAACTATGTCTAATTCACACACAGAATTGGGTTTACAATTTGGGTTTGGGTTTACAATATATACAAATTGGGTTTACAATATAAACAACGTGATAACACCCCCTTCTCTACACATCTCCACCGTCACACAATCATGTTCTTTGAAACCATGAATCACTCTATGTGCTACACCTTCTTTGGTAAATGTAGCACACCCACCACCCGAGCACTCTATCACTTCTCAGATATAAACCCAGGTATAATATAATCGAACTGAGGTTTAAACCATGTTTCTTGTATACACATCACGTCTGGTAAAACATCTAAATCATGTATATGAACAAAAATATTACTGAGTTACAGTTCATATAAGGAAATCCGTAAATTTAAATAAATTCATTAGGCCCTAATCTATGGATTTCACATGATTGGGCAGGGGCACAACCATGGGTGGGCCAGAATTTGTTTATCCCCACAAAAGGGCTTTATTACAGACATAAATACTCATCAGCACCCCTTCGGATGATCCTGCAGGTGAAGAAGCCAGATGTTGATGTCCTGGGCTGGCGTGGTTACACGTGGACTGTGGTTGTGAGACCGGTTTGACATACTACCTAATTCTCTAAAATTACATTGGAGGTGGCTTATGGTAGAGAAATTAACATTCAATTTTCTGGCAACAGCTCTGGTGGACATTCCTGCAGTCAGCATGCCAATTGCACTCTCCCTTAAAACTTGAGCCATCTGTGGTATTGTGTTGTGTGACAAAACTTCACATTTTAGAGTGGCCTTTTATTGTCTCCAGCACAAGGTGCACCTGTGTAATGATCATGCTATTTAATCAGCTTCTTGATATGCCACACCTGTCAGGTGGATGGATTATCTTGGAAAAGGAGAAATGCTCACTAACACGGATATAAACAAATGTGTGCACAAAATTTGAGAGATACAGTGCCTTGCGAAAGTATTCGGCCCCCTTGAACTTTGCGACCTTTTGCCACATTTCAGGCTTCAAACATAAAGATATAAAACTGTATTTTTTTGTGAAGAATCAACAACAAGTGGGACACAATCATGAAGTGGAACGACATTTATTGGATATTTCAAACTTTTTTAACAAATCAAAAACTGAAAAATTGGGCGTGCAAAATTATTCAGCCCTCTTAAGTTAATACTTTGTAGCGCCACCTTTTGCTGCGATTACAGCTGTAAGTCGCTTGGGGTATGTCTATCAGTTTTGCACATCGAGAGACTGAAATTTTTTCCCATTCCTCCTTGCAAAACAGCTCGAGCTCAGTGAGGTTGGATGGAGAGCATTTGTGAACAGCAGTTTTCAGTTCTTTCCACAGATTCTCGATTGGATTCAGGTCTGGACTTTGACTTGGCCATTCTAACACCTGGATATGTTTATTTTTGAACCACTCCATTGTAGATTTTGCTTTATGTTTTGGATCATTGTCTTGTTGGAAGACAAATCTCCGTCCCAGTCTCAGGTCTTTTGCAGACTCTATCAGGTTTTCTTCCAGAATGGTCCTGTATTTGGCTCCATCCATCTTCCCATCAATTTTAACCATCTTCCCTGTCCCTGCTGAAGAAAAGCAGGCCCAAACCATGATGCGGCCACCACCATGTTTGACAGTGGGTATGGTGTGTTCAGCTGTGTTGCTTTTACGCCAAACATAACGTTTTGCATTGTTGCCAAAAGTTCAATTTTGCTTTCATCTGACCAGAGCACCTTCTTCCACATGTTTGGTGTGTCTCCCAGGTGGCTTGAGGCAAACCTTTTATGGATATCTTTAAGAAATGGCTTTCTTCTTGCCACTCTTCCGTAAAGGCCAGATTTGTGCAATATACGACTGATTGTTGTCCTATGGACAGAGTCTCCCACCTCAGTTGTAGATCTCTGCAGTTCATCCAGAGTGATCATGGGCCTCTTGGCTGCATCTCTGATCAGTCTTCTCCTTGTATGAGCTGAAAGTTTAGAGGGAAGGCCAGGTCTTGGTAGATTTGTAGTGGTCTGATACTCCTTCCATTTCAATATTATCGCTTGCACAGTGCTCCTTGGGATGTTTAAAGCTTGGGAAATCTTTTTGTATCCAAATCCGGCTTTAAACTTCTTCACAACAGTATCTCGGACCTGCCTGGTGCGTTCCTTGTTCTTCATGTTGCTCTCTGCGCTTTTAACGGACCTCTGAGACTATCACAGTGCAGGTGCATTTATACGGAGACTTGATTACACACAGGTGGATTGTATTTATCATCATTAGTCATTTAGGTCAACATTGGATCATTCAGAGATCCTCACTGAACTTCTGGAGAGAGTTTGCTGCACTGAAAGTAAAGGGGCTGAATAATTTTGCACGCCCAATTTTTCAGTTTTTGATTTGTTAAAAAAGTTTGAAATATCCAATAAATGTCGTTCCACTTCATGATTGTGTCCCACTTGTTGTTGATTCTTCACAAAAAAATTACAGTTTTATATCTTTATGTTTGAAGCCTGAAATGTGGCAAAAGGTCGCAAAGTTCAAGGGGGCCGAATACTTTCGCAAGGCACTGTAAATAAGCGTTTTGTGCATATGGAACATTTCTGGGATATTTTATTTCAGCTCATGGGACCAACATTTTACATGTTGCGTTTCTATTTTTGCTCAGTATATACATGTCTTAAATGCTTGTTCATTGTCTATCGAACTCCTAGCGTTCCATTGGACAACAAGGAACACCATAATACTACTTATTATCCCGATCCTCCTTTGAATTTTGATTCAGCATCCGATGTATCATTTCTATAGTAACTTCAGAAATCCCCTGAATGTCTTTGGCTGCCTTCACTACTTCTTGTATTTGTGCAGTCCTGCTCGTACGTGAAGCAGTCACATTGATGCCCCACACATGAAGGCCAAGGAGTCTACAATTTCTACTACAATGGTTTTGCACATCTCATTTTAGCTTTGCACAGTGCACAAATTAGCAACATGCCCAATCTGTTGGCATTTAAAGCACTGAAGTAGAGGCCGCTGTTTGTCAAACGGGGACACTCTTTTCAAGCCACTTCGATACAAAGTGATATTCGTAGCAGATTAGGTGACCATTTTCCCTAACCTTTCCCCCAGTCTCTCAACCCGCTACAACAAAGTAACTTATTGTATTGAAGTGGCGTGAAAAGAGTGTTTCTCTCGTCCAATGAGTGAGTCTCCTAAATGGGTACCAAAGTAGGCTCTACATGTACACTAACTGCTGCAGGGAGGAATTCAAAATCTTTGACTCAATGTTTACACCGATGAGCTGCACGATCATGTTGTTTTGAAAAATGTATTCTAAGTGATCATAGTACTACTACATGTAATAACACATTTTCTCTCATCCATTATTAAGTGTGTCTTTAAGCATTTGCATATGATCAGTCCTAGGTGTGTGTACACCAGTAAGCGGTCAAGCTTTTATTTATTTATGCCTACTGCTCTTGCCATTATTTCCATTTGAGTCATTTAGCAGACGCTCGTATCCAGGGTGACTTACAGTTAGTGCATACTGTACATTATTGCCATGAAGTCTGAGCCCTTATGACACAGGAGGTAGCCCTGCTCCAACTATTCCCCCCCAATCACTGCAGTATACTCTGACAATCAAGAATATACAAATCCCTTCTCTCATATATTCAAAAGCGTGAGTCAAAGACAGTTCTTCACAACATGTGTTCATTCCAGTGCAGCAGCTCTGTAAATTAAATAGGATTATTCTGGGAACGTTCCCTCCTTGCCAGTGATAGTATAAAGATCCATGGCAGCAAGCCATCTGCCCTGCAGAGCCAGGGCTGCCAGACTGGCGGTGACAAGTAGCCCTGAATGCTATCTCAACCCCCACACGACCCTGCGTTGAGTACTAATGATAGGAGCAATATAACCGCTTTTTGAGCCTGAATGGATCCACTGCTTCAAAATGAGACTCCATTTTGTAGCATCCATCAAGGGGCCCTGGGTCTGAACTCCTCCCTGTGCAACTATACTTCCTGATGGGCCGACCCCAGGTGATGAGGGTAGGCAACAACACGTCAGCCACACTGATCCTCAACACAGGAGCCCCACAGGGGTGTGTGCTCAGCCCACTCCTGTACTCCCTGTTCACCCAGGACTGTGTGGCTACGCACGCCTCCAACTCAATCATCAAGTTTGCTGATGTCACGACAGTGGTATGCCTGATTACCAACAAGGACGACAACCTACAGGGAGGAGGTTAGAGCCCTGGCAGAGTGGTGCCAGGAAAATAACCTCTCTCTCAATGTAAAAACAGAGGAACTGATCATGGACTACAGGAGTCAGAAGAGGGAGCCCGCCACCATCCACATCGATGGGGACACAGCAGGGGGTCAAAAGCTTTATGTTTCTTGTCGTGCACATCAGTGAGGACCTGAAATGGTCCCACCCCAACCGACAGTGTGGTGAAGAAGGCGCAAAAGCACCTCTTCTATCCTCAGGTGGCTGAAGAAATTCAGCAAAGCCCCTAAGACCCTCACAAACTCCTGATGCACCATTGAGAGCATTCTGTCGGAATGCCCTCAACAGAATGGCTCTGCGGTCAGCCCAACGCATCACAGGGGGCATGCTGCCTGCCCTCCAGGACTGTTTACTCTGTGCATTTATAAACTGTATTCTCAACATAGCTCCTCCTAATCTACCTACTACTGTGCAAACTAAATTTCTTTACAAAATTATGTCCATAAATACCACATATTTATATTCTGTATTCTCACTGTAATATACGTACTTTGGATTGTTATTTTTTTAGATTATTTGTGTATTCGTATTGTATTCGCTAGACATTCTACTGCACTGTCGGAGCTAGCAACACAAGCATTCTGCCACACTGTCGAAGCTAGCAACACAAGCATTCTACTACCCTGTCAGAGCTAGTAACATAAGCATTCTACTGCCCTGTTGGAGCTAGTAAAATAAGCATTCTGCTGCTCTGCTGGAGCTAGTAACATAAGCATTCTACTGCTCTGTTGGAGCTAGTAAAATAAGCATTCTGCTGCTCTGCTGGAGCTAGTAACATAAGCATTCTACTGCTCTGCTGGAGCTAGCAACACAAGCATTCTACTACCCTGTCAGAGCTAGTAACATAAGCATTCTACTGCTCTGTTGGAGCTAGTAAAATAAGCATTCTGCTGCTCTGCTGGAGCTAGTAACATAAGCATTCTACTGCCCTGTTGGAGATGGTAACATAAGCATTCTACTGCCCTGTTGGAGAGTAGGCAACAGTTTAGCAGAGGAAAGACAAAAAACACTATTGAGCAAAAAAAACATTGTTTACTAAATAAATGGAATTGTTTAAGATATTTTGTCACATGCACGTATCCAGTGTAAGGAAATTATTTTTTATTCTTTTACAGAGTACTTTACAGTACAACAGCATGTGTTTGTGAATTGGGATACAGTATTGAAATAACCATCTTCCAACATTTAGAAAATTAAACAATGCGGAACCAGCACTTGCAACATCAATCTACAGAAATAACCAGAAAAGCAACTAACAAAGTAGTACACCAACATCATAAAGACATGCTATAAAAAGGTTTCATTGTGGTAAAATAGACAAATAAGAAACAGTCATTAAAAATGTAACATTATGAAAATCAGAATACATTTTTTTGTCTCTTATCTAATCTGTATTCATACCGATAAAATGCAGACAGTATCAACATACACAAATACAACTGGTCTGCTAATTGAATGTGAGGTTGAATGAGGCAACACTTACCATACTGCATCATGGGCATAAACTCCACAAACAATATTTCAGCAAGGCACTAAACAAAAGGTCACATTTGGCCTTGCAGATGCTTGTCAGAACTCTAGCATCCTGGTTGGATCACTGTACTTGACTGACTCCATCTTTCCTTGAATGAACCTAACCGGGCCCCACTTTCCACGAGCAAAATATCAACAAAAGGTTCACTGTCCCTAAAGCAGTTTTCCCTCCTACTTACTACTACAGAATCAAAATAAGCTTTCTGAAAAAAATAAACATCTGATTTGATGTCTGGACAAGGAGGCCTCTCCAAATACTTACAAATACAATTTTGTAAATCAAAGCAAGTGAACTGTTGTCAATATTGGGATCATAGTGAAGCTACTATATAACCGTTTTGCTGAGGATTCAACACCTAAACACCAACCTACAGGTCTGTCTAGTAACTAATCCAGTTACAAGGACATCGTCAACGCCATCTGATGTTAACACTCCTCGTCCTCCCTCTCTCTCACCATCTGGCACCATATGTAATTCCGCTGCTTATAGAACCTTCATTCCCGGCTCGAGTCTTCATGTATAGCTAAACATACTGTCAGTTCCTCTTTGTTCATACGACAGAATCAGGCACCTGTAGGTCGATGACATCACACAACCTGTGTGTGTATAGTTCTTCAGTCAGTTTTAAGGTCATTGTGGGAAATGATCACATTTTGTCAGTTAATACACCTGTGTGCGCACATGTGGAACACTACACATTTGTTAATTTTTTTTATTTGTTGATAAACTGATCACTCCCTATACTTTCAATGCATTTTTCCGCAAAAGGTAGGTAAACTGTTGCACCAAAAATAATTGCTGGGTCAACTTTGTTTACTTGCGTTTGTCCTCCACTACACCCCCTGCACATTTTACACAGTGAACATGTCAAGCAGCAACATACAACTGTAAATTACAACATACCTCCCAGAGTAATAACCTAGAACCATTTGACTTCCATTAAAAAAAATCACAAGCCCTTTTTGTTGTAAGAGCACAGTATTCTCCTACCTATCTAAAAATGTTACATAAGGCCTGCAGGCTGGAAACACTACCCCCTCTGGGTAGAGAGAACATTATACTGCTCCACTCTAGTCCATACAGTGCATTCAGAAATTATTCAGACCCCTTGACATTTTAGACTTTGTTACATTAGATTGTTACATTACAGCCTTACTCTAAAATTGATTAAATCGTTTTTTTCCCCTCATCAATCTACACACAATATCCCATAATGACAAATATATTTACATAAGTATTCAGACCCTTTGTTGGAGGACCTTTCGCAGCGATTACAGCCTCACGTCTTATTGGGTATGACATTACAAACTTGGCACATCTGTATTTGTGGAGTTTCTCCCATTCTTCTCAGCAGATCCTCTCAAGCGATATCAGGTTGGATTGGGAGAGTTGCTGCACAGCTATTTTCAGGACTCTCCAGAGATGTTCGATTGGGTTCAAGTCCGGGCTCTGGCTGGGCCACTCAAGGACATTCAGAGACTTGTCCCGAAGCCACTCCTGGGTTGTCATGGCTGTGCTTAGGGTTGTTGTCCTGTTGGAAGGTGAACCTTCACCCCAGTCGGAGGTCCTGAGTGCTCTGGAGCAGGTTTTCATGGAGGATCTTTCTGTACTTTTCTCCATTTATCTTTCCCTTGATCCTGACTAGTCTCCCAGTCCCTGCCACTAAAAACCATCCCCACAGCATGATGCTGCCACCACCACCATGCTTCACCGTAGGGATGCTTGGCATTAAGGCCAAAGAGTTCAATGTTGGTTTCATCAGACCAGAGAATCTTGTTTCTCATTGTCTGAGAGTCCTTTAGGTGCATTTTGGCAAACTCCAAGCGGGCTGTCATGTGCCTTTTACTGAGAAGCATTCTTCCGTCTGGCCACTTCACCACAAAGGGGGAGTCTGGCCCTTCTCCCAGATTGCTCAGTTGGCCGGGAGGACAGCTCTAGGAAGAGTCTTGGCGGTTCCAAACTTCTTCCATTGAAGAATGATAGAGGTCACTGTGTTCTTGGGGACCTTCAATGCTGCAGACATCTTCTGGTTCCCTTCCCCAGATCTGTGCCTCAACACAATCCTGTCTCTGATCTTTACGGACAATCCTTTCGACCTCATGGCTTGGTTTTTTGATCTGACATGCACGGTCAACTGTGGGACCGTATATAGACAGGTGTGTGCCTTTCCAAATCATGTCCAATTGAATTTACCACAGGTGGACCAACCAAGTTCTATAAATATCTCAAGGATGATCAATGGAAACAGGATGCACTTGAGCTTAAGTTCGAGTCTCATAGCAAAGGGCATTACTTTTTCTCCCCAATTTCTTGGTATCCAATTGGTAGTTACAGTCATGTCTCATCGCTGCAACTCCCGTACGGACTCGGGAGAGGTGAAGTTCGAGAACTGTGCGCCCTCCGAAACACAATCCAACCAAACCGCACTGCTTCTTGACACAATGCCCACTTAAACCGGAAGCCACACCAATGTGTCAGAGTGCGCGATGGGACAAGGACATCCCTGCCGGCGAACTCTCCCCTAACCCGGACGACGCTGGGCCAGGTGTGCGCCGCCCCGTGGGTCTCCCGGTCACAATCGGCTGCGACAGAGCCTGGACTCGAACCCAGAATCTCTAGTGGCACAGCGCCTTAGACCACTGGACCACTCGGGAGGCCAGGGTATGAATATTTAAGTTATTAAGTAGGTAAGGTATTTCTGTTTTTAAAAAACCTGTTTTCACTTTGTCATTATGGGGTATTGTTTGTAGATTGATGACGAAAACATGTCATTTAAGACATTTTAGAATAAGGCTATAACATGTGGGAAAGGGAAAGGGTCTGAACACTTGCCAAATGCACAGTATATCCTCCTCTTTCTTCTCAAAAATAAGTTGACATGAACCTCAGGTCACCTTCTTCCTTTAACACTAGGGGAAGCAGTCTCACATGTCCGCTCCCCCTGGGGGCTAGCGTTTGATCACCACCTGCTCGTAGGGCCCAGCCCCAACCCTGAAAGAGAACACCAGACATAAACACATGTTATCTCACCAGCCAAAACTCACACAAACAAGTGAAAGGGCATTACTGAACAACTCTTCACAACCAACAAATAGTCTATCAATCAAATATTCTTTAACTATCGATTGGCCGTCGTGCAGTTAAAAAAAGGTGAAATATCAGTGACAGTGCCTGTTGTGTCATTCTATTTCTGATGCATTAGGTAATGATGTCACCAACCTGGTGTGTTGGCTGCCCAGCGCCGTGCTTCCACCAGGACCAACAAACAGCTTGAGCCCCTCCTCTGTAACACGCAAAAACAAGTAAGTTACTGTCAATCAACACAAGGTCCCAGCGCTGCGAAAATTGCTTAGGAACCAACAATGAGACATCTAAAAAGAAGTGGTTATTGACAAGAGTGTTATTCACGATGAGAAAGAGGCATGGCATAGAGGGACTTTGCTTTAGCAGCAAAGAACTAGAAATGTGTTACTTGAAAATGGCAAATACAGTAATCTGTTAACCCATTAGTCTAATCCATGTCTAAACCAGGGGAGGGGGTTTCTACTAAACTATAATTAATTGTTTTAAGAAGGTCATACCAAGGATCATTTTGCTATTTGATTTCAAATTTTAAGACCCCTTGATGTATCGAAAAAAATGACAATTATTTTATGGAAAATCTGATTTGGCCTTACTGCCCATACAAACGCATTGAATAACATATTCACTACATGGAACAGAGAGACCCACCCCAAAGAAAAATCTAAAGGAAGTTTGTTCTGAGGTGTCTGTCCTATATGTGAGAGATGTTATTATTTTTATATATACACACACACACTACCTATCAAAAGTTTGGGGTCACTTAGAAATGTCCTTGATTTTGAAAGAAAAGCACATTTTTTGTCTATTAAAATAACATCAAATTGATCAGAAATACAGTGTAGACATTGTTAATGTTGTAAATGACTATTGTAGCTGGAAAAGGCTGATTTTTATGGAATATCTACATAGGCGTAAAGAGGCCCATTATCAGCAACCATCACTCCTGTGTTCCAATTGCACGTTGTGTTAGCTAATCCAAGTTAATCATTTTAAAAGGCTAATTGATCATTAGAAAACCCTTGCAATTATGTTAGCACAGCTGAAAACTGTTGTGCTGATTAAAGAAGCAATACAACTGTCCTTCTTCAGACTAGTTGAGTATCTGGAGCATCAGCATTTGTGGGTTTGATTACAGGCTCAAAATGGCCAGAAACGAAGACCTTTCTTCTGAAACTCATCAGTCTATTCTTGTTCTGAGAAAGAGCTCATACAACGCTGTGTACTACTCCCTTCACAGAACAGAGCAAACTGGCTCTAACCAGGAGTGGAAGGCCCCGGTGCACAACTGAGCAAGAGGACAAGTACATTAGAGTGTCTAGTTTGAGAAATGCCTTAACTGGCAGCTTCATTAAATAGTACCCGCAAAACACCAGTCTCAACATCAACAGTGAAGAGGCGACTCCGGGATGCTGGCCTCGTCACTGTTGACGTTGAGACTGGTGCTGAGAGAAGGACAGTGTACCATCTAGCCATACTCCCAAGTACTTGTATGAGGTGACTACCTTAAGCTCTCTAAACCCTCAGAGGTAGTAATCATACCGGTGGGGAGAGGGGCATTCTTCTTACCAAACCACATGACCTTTGTTTTGGAGATGTTCAGAATAAGGTTAAGGGGCAGAGAAAGCTTGTTGGACGCTAAGAAGGCTTTGTTGTAGCGCATTTAACACATGCGGGGAGGGGCCTTCTGAGTATAAAATTGTATAATCTGCATATAAATGGATGAGCGCGCATCCTACTGCCTGAGCTATGTTGTTGATGTAAATTGAGAAGAGCGTGGGGCCTAGGTTCGAGCCTTGGGGTAAACCCTTGGTGACAGACAGTGGCTAAGACAGCAGATGTTCAGACTTTATACACTGCACTCTTTGAGAGAGAGGTAGTTAGCAAACCAGGCCAAAGACCCCTCAGAGACACCAATATGCCTTAGCCGTCCCACAAGAATGGAGTGGTCTACCGTATCAAAAGCTTAGACTAAGTAGCAGCACAACATTGCTTGGAATCAAGGGCAATAGTGTCATCATTGAGGACCTTTAAGGTTGCAGTGACACATCCATAACCTGAGCGGAAACCAGATTGCATACCAAAGAGAATACTATAGACATCAAGAAAGCCAGTCAGTTGCTTATTGACAAGTTTTTCCAACACTTTTGATAAACAGGGCAAAAATAAATATACCTATAACAGTTAGGATCAGCTTTATCTCGCCTTTAAATAAAGGATGAACTGTGGCTGCCTTCCAAGCAATGGGAACCTCCCCAGAGAGACAGGTTAAAAGGTCAGAGATAGGCTTGGTGATGATCGGGGCAGAAACCTTAAAGAAGAAAGGCTCTAAACCATCTGACCCAGATGTTTTTTTGGGGGTCAGGTTTAAGGAGCTCCTTTAGCACCTCAGACTCAGTGACCGCCTGCAGGGAGAAACTTTGTAGCGGGGCAGGGGAAAAAGAGGGAGAGGCATCAGGGCTAGTTGCATTAGAACGGGTGGGAGATGAGGAAATGTTGGATGGGCAAGGAGGCATGGCTGAGTCAAAGAGGAAACTTGACTTTAATGAAGTGGTGATTAAAGAGCTCAGCCATGTGCTTCTTGTCGGTAACAACCACATCATCAATTTAAAGGGACATGGGCAGCTGTGAGGAGGAGGGTTTATTCTCCAGGTCTTCAACCATTTACCAGAACTTCTTGGGGTTAGACCCACAGAGAGAGAACTGCTCCTTAAAGTAACTAACTTTGGCCTTCCAAACTTTGAGCACACTTATTTCTCATTAGCCATGTGCCGCGCCTTTCGCCAAATGCAATTCTTGAGGTGGAGTAACTCTGCCAGATCACGGTCGAACCAGGGGCTGAACCTGTTTTTAATTCTAATTTTCTTTATGGGGGCGTGTTTGTTAACAATACCACTGAAAATATCAAAAAAGAAGGTTCAAGTGTCTTCGACAGAGGGGATCAAGCTGATTCTATACCAATTTACAGAGGCCAGTTCATGAAGGAAGGCTTGATCATTATAGTTTTTTAGCAAGCGTCTATGACAAATCGGGGCAGGCTGTAAAGCAGTGATCACTAAGGTCATTACGGAAACCACCAGACTGATACCCATCAGGATGATTTGTAAGGATAACATCAAGGAGAGTATTCTTTTCTGGGTGTTTGGAGTCATACCTTGTGGGATTGGTAATAATCTGAGAAAGATTTAGGGAGTCCCATTGCTTTAGGACTTGGTCAGGTGGTTTAAGCATGTCCCAGTTTAGGTCACCTCTTAGGACAAATTCAGACTTAGTGTAAGGGGCCAGAAGAGAACTTAGGGCAGGTAGGGTACAGGCCGGTGCTGATGGTGGACGATAACACCCAGCAACAGTCAACAAAGAGCTATTTGAAAGTTTAATGCTTAAAACCAGCTAATCAAATAGTTTGGGGACAGACTTGGTGTAGACAACCGAGCACTGAAGGTGATCCTTGGTAATCCCCCACTGAGCTAAGCCTAACCCTATCCCTCTGAACTAAAGCCAGGGCTTGTGAGCGTACCCTCAGTGCTGGAGTCCAGTAGGCCGTGGCTGAAGTCCTGGCTCTGGAGGATCTTATCCACAACGTCGTCCGCATCCACCCGGGTAGCATCCACTCTCTTCAGCTGAGACTCCACTGAGTTCTGCTTCATCAGATGCCTAAGGCACACACACACGTAAGGGGAAAAAAGCACTGGTGGATGAGATGGAAAGAAAGACTCCTGTTGATTACATTGCGATACTCATCTCTGATCTTTCAACAAAGTATGTGAATATTACCTGCTCAGTCTCTCGGAGGCAGAGCTCTTTGTGGGGGTGGGGGGATATTCAGGCACGGGGAAGTAGGCACAGGTGACAGAGACCGGGAGTGTAGAGTGGGCCTCCTTCTCCCCCCTCTCAGTCCCCCGGTCCTCTCTGGGTTCAGGAATGCTTGCAATGCCCGTCGAGGCGGAGCCTGCTGAGGGGTTCCTCTTGTGCGTGAGCTCTGATAGGCTGGAAGAGCGCGAGTGACCTGTGCTGTAGCCTATGGGGAACGAGTAGGTAATGTTACCCTCCACACAACAGAGACACAGATTTCACAACAAGAACCATAACTTTGACAGCAAGCTATAGCTTTTCAGACATTCATGCCTACTGTTCATATCTTATTTAGTTCATGACACAAGTCATAGCCTTTTCTCATCCGCATTTGGTTCAGACGAGGCGTGTAGCTACTAGCTACCTGAGACTTTGGACTGCTGGCTGGCGTAGCTGGACGTTCTAGAATGGCCACATGCTCCCAGTTCATCAGGAACAGATGCACACTTCCCTGGGGCCTCTGAGCAGGAGAGAACAGCAGTACAATATTTTGACAATGTCAATACACAACATTAGCACTAATGATTACTGATTAACAGGGTTTAATTCTGCAATCCTTGTAAAGCAAAGTGTTATGTGTACAGAGCCGGCGGGAGGTATGTGTGTGTTTGGGTGTGTGTGTGTGTACCTGGGACGGGGAGGCAGGGTGTTGGTGTGTGTGTGTCCCCTCCCTTCCGGTCTTCGTGGAGACACTCTGCCTCAGCCTGCTGAAGGCCCAGTTTCATGGCCGTGGACGGTGGCCTGCAGGGACATTGTCAGTCACATCAACTGCTTTCACTGACCCGATTAGCTGCTTTACAAACATCACCATCTGTTCCAAACCTACTACTCCCTACCATGCATGGTTGTTGATTGGTTTGAGTCTTTAATTTGTTTGTCCAAATGGTTATTTCAAAGTCAGTGGCTGAATTGAATACATGTTAATGTAACATCTAAAGCCATAATTGACATATCCATTTAAAGCCATTTTTTTTGTGAATGCAAAGTTCTTCTGTGGAACTGGAACACGTGAATCTTATCCTATCAGAAGTGCTGATCTGTTAGCAAGAGGATTTTATGAGCCGTATATCAGCGGAGCTTCATGTTCATCTTTAATAACCCCACTTTCACAACACAGGAAAGCACCAGGTCTCACTTCTTTTATTTCTTAGATGAACGGGTCTAACTCAAGATTGGAGAGGGGGTGGACTCACATTACATACCAGAGACCAAATTATATACAAGAGACAGAGACCATGAAAGTGAGGGAGAAGAAGAGAGTGGGACAGACATTTAAAGAGAGACACTGGAAGGAGACAAAGTTAGTCAAAGGACCAGTGCAGTCAAAATTCTGTTCTTGCTGATAGAAACTAACACTGTAAAAGTGTGAGAAAAAAAATGTATCAGTGTTATTTCCTGATAGTTGCTGGTTGAAAATACAATCTACACAGGACCTTCTAATTCAGCCTGTTTGCACGGGCGGAAGATTCAGCTTGCCACCACATCAAATCTTATTTGTCACATGCGCTGAATACAACAGGTGTAGACCTCACTGTGAAATGCTGAATACAACAGGTGTAGACCTCACTGTGAAATGCTGAATACAACAGGTGTAGACCTCACTGTGAAATGCTGAATACAACAGGTGTAGACCTCACTGTGAAATGCTGAATACAACAGGTGTAGACCTCACTGTGAAATGCTGAATACAACAGGTGTAGACCTCACTGTGAAATTCTTACACGCCCCTAACCAACAATGCAGTTTAAGAAAAATACGTGTCAAGTAAAAAAAATAACACAGCAGTGAAATAACAATAGTGAGGCTATATACAGGCGGTACAGAGTCAATGGGCACCGGGTGGTAAATTGGTTAATAATAGACCAATAAAGATGTATTTATTTATTAGGATCCCCATTAGTCGACGCCAATGGCGACAGCTAGTCTTAGTCTTACTGGTGTCCGACATATAACAAAAAATACATTAGACAAAATACTTTAAAACTAGCTGTTATTGGCAAATTTGTAAGTTTCCCCTTCCCTTCTACAAAGCTCTTACAATACTCCCAACACACACATTGTGTGTGAGTCACATTCTGTAGGAGAAAAGCTTAGTAAAAGACAGACACACTCTGTGGGGGACACCGAGGAACACGGAGGCACACCAGCACTTCATGATTGCATGAAAGCTTTCTCCCAGAATCTCTCCACTGTGTCATCAGAGGCATTGGCCAAGGCAACCCTCCCACACTCACTGCATTAGTGAGGACTGATTCTAAGTCCATTTTCACCCCCTCCATGGTGAAATATAAAGGCTCTGTAAACGTTATATTCCATTCGGTTTCCTCCACTGTGGGATTCAGACAATAGAGCGACGTGTTCAGAGAGAGGGCACTGGGGTGGTGCAGTAGAGTGTGATTCAGTGTGTGTGTTTGTTTACGAGGGTGTCCAAAGTAAAGGCGCTGCCAGGAGTGTGTGGGCACGTCATGCTCAAATCAGTCCTTTCTAACAGACAGAATCTGTGAGGAAGTTCTCTTATCATATCGAAACAATAGAACTCTTGCTATTCATTTTCAATGGCAGAAGTTGGTTTGATTAGAGTCCACAAGTATAACTTGACTTCAAATTGTTCACGTGGTGCTGAGGAAACTGTGCCAACACTTGAACTTTTACAAACACGGGATGGTAATTAACCCCCTGCGTTTCTGGGACTCTGTTTCATAAAGCCACAGAGATAGCAGCCGTGTCTGGGTGTACTCAGAGACAGGATGCTGAATGCATATGTAGGTTGGTGGTTTGCTCTGTGTGTCTGTGGTCTGGCCAGATGCAGACTTCTGTCTGTCGGTCTGTCACATCAATGTTTCCTACTTACCTTTACTGAATAATGGGCCAAAACTGCATTCATTTCCGATAAGCTAATCCTGCAGTTGTACCACTGATCCAAAATCAGTGAAGTCCAAAAAAACGTTTTGTGATGCAACCCACCAGAAGGATTGAACAAAAACGGTAATGAAAGGTGCACTTACGTTTTAAAGCAGGGGTCCCCAGACATGAGCAGTGTACTAATGACAACCTGTGACAGAGGTGACAAAAACAATGTCAGCCCCAAAAAAATGGCAGCACGGCTCATACACATCCACAGGCCCTATGAAATAGGATGAAGTGATCCTAGACCTGTGTCGAAGTACAAATTCTACCCGAAGCATGTACAATATACATTCATGACAACAGGTACTTCTCCAATATCACAGGCTCAGAGGTGCCTGTCTTCACGTACATGTTAGAGCAGTTGCATCATTAGAATACCTAATCCTGAATGGTGACTAGGGGGCGGAGGAGGGTGATAGCTAACCATGTGCTTACTCCCAATGTGTGCCAATACTTGGGTATGTTGGCTATGACCCAATACTCTCACATGGTTCCCTTCCTGGTCTCCTCTCCCTCATGAACACTCATTAGTAAGACTGGATAGCTGACGTTGTGTAGGCTAATCCGTGTATTTCTTTAATCTATCCAGTCCTTTAAGAGCAGTGATCCCTGTGTAGACAAGTAGGGCTCCTCATTCTAGAGTGATAGGACAGAGCCAAGTGGACTAGGGCAGAGGAGGACAGACTCCAGTGTCATACACACGTCCTATACAGTAGATGTTTTGGAGGCCTGTCTAACTGTACCGAAGTGTACCTTGAGTATAGAGTTGTCCTGTCTGGAGTTCTTGGTGTCGTAACCCTCTAGTAGGCATCGGCGCGTCGTTCTGCCAGAGCCAGCAAACTCTGACAGGTTCAGGTCAGCAAAACCCAGCTACAGAATAGAGAGAACAGATCTTTTCAGGTTTATGGTAACCGCGAGTCTAGTACATCCATGTAATATAGCCTACACCTTCACAATAAATCCATTATTTATTTTAGGTCTAAAGATGCATGATAAAAAAAACGTACAGAATAGTATACTCGTGAGTTGTCCTTATGTTAGGTTCTGATGTGGCTATGCCAAATCTGTGGCCTACACTAGTTATATATTAAAGCAAGATTTTCTTACAATTCTGTGGCATTATTTTACGTCATTTTATAGTTTAAAGAATACAATTGAACAAATCTGAATAAAATAAACATTTTCCCCAAACGATTTGAGGGAGTGCGCACATGCGGCTATTCTGTGTTGAGCGGTTAACAAAGAAATAGATCATTAATAACTCTAAATGAAGCATATAGGAGCAACTTTAGTTGTTCTACAAACGTTACGCTCAATGTTTTTGATTTGTAATACATTGTAAGGCTGCATGACGCGACTAATGATTTGAAAAAAATAGCTTGAAAGGCATGAGCTCTGCTTTGTTTCTTTGTGCAGGCTGTACACACTTCATTAGTCTCTCATTCACAATTTGTCAAGCACTTGATAATGCCTCAAATTTCACGGTGGCATCCCCTTTGTGGCCGTAACGCAACCTAAAAAAAAATCCATGCCTTTTGCGGCTAGTGGCCGTTGTGCCCTTGGCCCGGAGTGCTGCGTTGTGCTCTTCACCCCGAGCACTGCGCGCTCCGAATAGACTTTCACTCACATCTCCATCACGTGATCGGGTCTTTCTCACAGGCTACAAGTGAAGACAGACACATCGGGAAGGTAACTGCGCACGTCCTTATCCAATTCCGAGGTGCATATTGAAGATATTGGAAAAACTGTCCACAATTACTTTGTCAGCCAACAAGTTGAGTAGGCCTAACAAATAGCAAAAGTCCTAGCCTGTCAATCTACTATAACCATAGTACAAAAGTTGACCTATTCTATTTCTGTGAGAGAAATAAATATTCCAAACAGTCTGGGGACAGTTGTGGGATGCAATAAATCCCAAATTAATACAACCACTAGCATTAAAAACAACTTTTTTACACAATGTGGCTGATGCAACAGATCAGAATACTAGCTTAAAATGTTGATAAATGATTATGCTATTTCTTCATATTATAAGCGCAGCAATGCACACATGGCACTAGCCATGCTGTTGTAGGGGTCTGTCTAACCCAGCTGTAGTTAGTAGTGGTCAGTGTCTTTCTTAAAAGAGCGCGAATGTTCTATTAGCGGGAAAACACCATTATCAAAAATGACCGCAAATGCGATTATGCATGTAATGGCAATTTCTTATGCTGGGTATCATTCACAAGTAATGATATATAATTCACACTTGATAGGCTAATATTGTCACTCAGACTATTCTTGATTTAATCTTGTACTAAATAATGTGTGAAATTTGTTTTGATTTAGAATGGATCATTATCATGTACCTGTCTCGAAACAAGGGCAGCGTCAAAAAAATGCATGTCATCTATATGCACTTAAATAGCGAATAGTGGACTCTTTTCCCGTGGTTCATTTTCATGCCAGTCAGGTTGGCTATGATACTGTTGTTAAGAAAAGCAATGTGCTTAATATTAGGAAAGTTGAGAAATAAATATATTAGGCCTAGTCTATAGAAAGCTGATGGGAGCCTCCTCTATTTAGGCCATCATCATGGCCCCTCGATGGGCCATCACTCTGTTTTATAATGCAATTGCATAGCCTATTGAAATGTTGCACAACGTGCTCATGGACTATCGTGAAGTGTTTGATTAGATTTTCCGATCACATTTGCATTGATGTCAGAGTGATTACAGGGACAATAGAGTGCTGAGTACCAGGCAGTTAGCAAGTTTGGTAGGCTACTAATGACCACAAGCAGCATCAGAGCCAAGTCTTGGACCAAGGGGCTCCTTAACACAGCTTTTACCCCCAAGCCATAAGACTGCTGAACAATTAATCACATGGCCACCTAGACTGTTTACATTGACATCCCACCTGCCTTTTTTTTTTTTTTACACTGCTGCTACTCACTGTTTGTTATCTATAGTATGCATAGTTACTTCACAAATGACCTCAACTAACCTGTACCCCCGCACATTGACTCGGTACCGGTACCCCCTGCAATAGCCTCACTATCGTTATGTTATTTTCTTGTGTTACTGACAAGTGATCGCCGGTGTGGCAGTAATACGGTCACTGCAACTGCCCTACTTTCAATGTACTTCCCTTTTAAGAATGAGTCATGCGGTAGTGACGTCATTCTTTAGTTATTGCCATAAGGATTAATGACTGCTTAAGGACAGAGAAGTGTTGAACAGCAATCAGTAACCAAAGACGGAAGTTCGCAGTAACAGGCTAACTATCCTCTTTAACCTCACCTTTACTAACAATGGACAAGTTACTTTCAGGCGGTGAATGACTAACTATAATTTGCATTATGATAAGAATGCTCTGTATCTACTTTAAAATGTCAGCATGCCAAGATGGTCATTGACTGAATTCAAAAGCAAAAAGATTACCTTGGCAAAGGTCTTTCCACCCTTCATTTCCTAAAATGACAAAAACATGTGTTATCCATCAAACAAACCATCCTTGTGTGCTACAAGTACATCTCCACATTCGATCTCAAAACACAGATTTTGTAGCAATAGTCTCAACAGTGATTGACATCTTGAAAGCCTGTAGTTGACCAAGTGGTAGACATATTTTAGCAGTAGACCTATTAGTATACCTACTAGTAGTATACCTATTATTGTCATCAATTGAACTTGACATAGCATTCACATAACTTTGGCAGCATTGTTGTAGTGAGTCCTGTACCTTGCGCACAGACACCCGACACACACAGGGGTCCAGTACTCCTGTCCCAGCGTTGGCACTCATCTTACACAGGAAAGAGAACCTCTTCCTCCAGCGCACACAGTTAGCCTGGACCTGCTCCCTGGAGAAGACAAAGTTAGTAGCAGTACAATCAACAACAAAAAACAGAACTGTGTGACAGTTGATTGGAATGTTTAGGTACACTACACATTCATCCATTGATCTGATTAAATGGCTAAGATAAATCTAGGCTGTCAACAAGGCAGTCAATGAGAAGATCCTGTGTGCGAGAGATGAGACATGGAACATAAAAGCCTTGAAGTAAAAATAACAAACTTCCCCATGCTCTTTCCCTTCCTATGGATTAGTCTCACATAAATAGATGTAGGCTAGGCTAAGTGAATTATAGATTTTGAAATGTGATGGCAGTGTTCTGCGCATCTGGCCCCTCACAGTGACAGATGAAGAACACTATGCATTGGCTCTTTAGAGAAAGTGATATGTAAGGTGCTTCAGCATTAATGCAGGTGAATTTTTTTTTTGTTGTATTCACGCATGACTATTTCGCTTTGGATAAAAGCATCTGCTGAATGGCATATATATATGTACCATTCAAAAGTTTGGACACCTACTCATTCAAAGGTTTTTCTTGATTGTTACTATTTTCGACATTGTAGAATAATAGTGAAGACAAATATATTAAATAACATTTAATACATCAGAGCAGCTCACAGATTACTGCACCTGTACATAGCCCACCTATAATTTAGCCCAAACAACTACCTTTTTCCCTACTGTATTTAATTTAATTTTGCTCCTTTGCACCCCATTATTTTTATTTCTACTTTGCACATTCTTCCATTGCAAATCTACAATTCCAGTGTTTTACTTGCTATATTGTATTTACTTTGCCACCATGGCCTTTTTTGCCTTTACCTCCCTTATCTCACCTCATTTGCTCACATCGTATATAGACTTGTTTATACTGTATTATTTATTGACTGTATGTTTGTTTTACTCCATGTGTAACTCTGTGTCGTTGTATGTGTTGAACTGCTTTGCTTTATCTTGGCCAGGTCGCAATTGTAAATGAGAACTTGTTCTCAACTTGCCTACCTGGTTAAATAAAGGTGAAATAAAATGAATAAAAATAAATATATGGAATCATGTAGTAACCAAAAAAAGTGCTAAACCAATCAAAATATATTTTAGAGTCTTCAAAGTAGCCACTCTTTCCCTTGATTACAGCTTTGCACACTCTTGGCATTCTCTCAACCAGCTTCACCTGGAATGCTTTTCCAACAGTCTTGAAGGAGTTCCTACATAATGCTGAGCACTTGTTGGCTACTTTTCCTTCACTCTGCAGTCTAACTCATCCCAAACCATCTCAATTGGGTTGAGGTCAGGTGATTGTGGATGCCAGGTCATCTGATGCAGCACTCAATCACTCCACTTCTTGGTAAAATAGCCCTTACACAGCCTGGAGGTTTGTTTTGGGTCATTGTCTGTTGAAAAACATTGATAGTCCCACTAAGTGCAAATCAGATGGGATGGTGTATGCTGTGGTAGCAATGCTGGTTAAGTGTGCCTTGAATTCTAAATAAATCACAGAGTGTCACTAGCAAAGCACCCCCACACCTCCTCCTCCATGCATCGCAGCGGGAACCACACATGTGTAGATCATCTGTTCACCTACTCTGCATCTCACAAAGATATGGCGGATGGAACCTAAAATCTCACATTTAGCCTCATGAGACCAAATGACAGATTTCCACAGGTCTAATGTCCATTGCTTGTAGTTCTTGGCCCAAGCAAGTCTTTTCTTATTATTGGTGTCCTTTAGTAGTAGTTTCTTTGTAGCAATTCAACCATGAAGGCCCGATTCATGCAGTTTCCTCTGTACAGTTGATGTTGAGATGTGTCTGTTACTTGAACTCTGAAGCATTTATTTGGGCTGCAATTTGAGGTGCAGTTAACTCTAATGAAATTATCCTCTGCAACAGAGGAAACTCTGGGTCTTCCTTTCCTGTGGCGGTCCTCATGAGAGCCAGTTTCATCATAGCGCTTGATGGTTTTTGCAACTGCACTTGAAGAAACTTAACATTTTCTGGATTGACTGACCTTCATGTCTTAAAGTAATGATGGGACTGTCAATTCTCATCTCCACAGAGGAACTCTGGAGCTCTGTCAGAGTGACCATCAGGTTCTTGGTCACCTCCCTGACCAAAGACCTTCTCCCCCGATTGCTCAGTTTGGCCGGGCAGCAAGCTCTAGGAAGAGTTTTGGGGGTTCCAAACTTCCATTTAAGAACGATGGAGGCCACTTTGTTCTTGGGGACCTTCAATGTTCAATGAAAGGTTTTGGTACCCTTCCCCAGATCTGTGCCTCGACATGATCCTGTCTTGGAGCTCTATGGACAAGTCCTTCGACCTCATGGCTTGGTATTTGCTCTTACATGCACTGTCAACTGTGGGACCTTATATAGACAGGTGTGTGGCTTTCCTAATTATATGCAATCAATTGAATTAGGTGGACTCCAATCAAGTTGAAGAAACATCTCAAGGATGATCAATGGAAACAGGATGCAGCAGAGATCAATTTCGAGTCTCATAGCAAAGGGTCTGAATACTTATGTAAATAAGATACTTCTGTTTGAACTTCTAAAAACCTGTTTTCTAAAAACCTGTTTTCGCTTGGTCATTATGGGGTAAGAATATTATTTTTTAATCCATTTTAGAATAAGGCTGTAACGTAACAAAATGTGGAAGAAGGGAAGGGGTCTAAATACTTTCAGAATTCACACACACAAAATTCTCTGGTACATTTACATAATTGGACAAATGCAGGCAGTTCCTCTGGGAATGCCAACTGAGTTGAACATTAAGAGCTGGCATGTGCTCCAGTTGTGTCCACTACTTTCCAGTGACTGACTCATTTAAGTGCAGTCCTACTCAGTGCGGTTGAGTGGCTTGACATGTGAATCTCTTAAAATACCACAAGGATCCGTTGGAGCTCTTAGATCGGTTCTCTCTAGGGAAAACAAGTCTGTGTTCAAATGCCACAGACAAAGTCCTATCCTGAATTCTGAGGAGGGGATGTTCCAGTCTAAACAGGAAGGAATGGTGAATGGATAACATGAGAGAAATGAGTTAGACGCTGTTAACGTGACTTGACAGATCCAATCTTTAACGGATTCTAAACTAGTTTTTAGACAATATGTCTAGCCATCTCAATGGCTCTGGATCCTTGGAGAGCAAGTAGTTCTTGTTGCATCAACTGATGTTGAGTGGGATAATGAGGTTTTAGGAAATGTATGAGACACCCTTTAAAAAGTCTCATATGATGGGGTTCTTGAAACATTTTCCAGCAAAGTGTTGAATGTGTGTTTGTTATAGAGTTCACTATGCGTAAAATCTCCAAAATTTAAAATCTCCAAATGTACAATGAAAACAGGGTTGGATTGGGGATGAATGATTTCCAAGTTTTTGCAACTAGTGATCAATAAGACCCTATCCAGTCTAAACTAGGAGATATTGGAATATCGGTTTTAACAAAATGATAAGCAAATCCATTACTTTTCCTTGGCATTTCAGAGTGGGAAATGGAATCTAGCGAACGTTAATACTGACCTTCAGTTGCCAGACGTTTTAAGGTAGGCTACATAAAATGTCAGATATGACAGATGAAGCAAGCCGCACACGTGCAGCCATGTTTGACAGTGGGTCTCGTGACTGAGGGTGTTTTGCTGTGTCAATCACTCAGTCAGAACAAGATGGCAGACGAGTTACCATGGAAACTACATCAAAATAACACAGGTAGAAATACAAGGCTACATATTGAATAACGTTAATACATGAAGAGAGACATTGTTAGCTATTAACTTACACACAGCACATTATTCACATGCACCCCACTGTCTTCGTGACTAAGCTAGCTAGCTAGCGGGTGAAGTTAGTTAGCTAACTATAGCTGCTAGCTGTATCTGGCTAACAATGCCACTACTGCCAGCAGTTTTCGCTCTCACTGCTGCTTAAAATAGGAAAGGCGTTCTTACCGAGAGGACTCTTCTGTAAAGCCACGGTCTAGCAGTCGTACTTTGCAGAACAGGACCCCGTTAACAAAGGGAACAGAAGATAGTTCGTCCAACTCGAAATCTACCTTAAATTTGAATTTCTTTTTCTTCATCATAATGAACGACATTATGCTAAAGTAACTTGGTGCCTAATTATAATAGTATCTATAGCTAGCCAAAGGTCGAGCTTTTTGACTGTCACTTCTCCCACTTGTCACTGGCTGTCTGAGTTCATTTAGCGTTTGACGTTGAGTTAAAATACTTCTCGCCCCCTTACCTAGATCTAGGGTTGATGAGTAGCAGAGCGACACCGCGCAGTGAGTGTTAACACTAAACGCGACAAGCGACCATTTGAGAGGAGGCGTTCTAGTGCATGTTCAAAGAATGCAAGTAACGAGGGGTGGAGTTAAGGTAGATAGCCCGTCTACTCTGTTGCACTTCTAGAACCGGATACTGACAAATAAATAACCATAGGACATCAAATCGCATTTTATTGGTCACATACACATGGTTAGCAGATGTTATTACGAGTGTAGCGAAATGCTTCCGCTTTTAGTTCCCGACAGTGCAACAATATCTAACATGTAATCTAACAGTTCCACAACAGCTACCTAATACACACAAATCTAAGTAAAGGAATGAAATAAGAATATATACATATAAATATATGGATGAGCAATGACAGTGGCATAGGTAAGATGCAATAGATGGAATAAAATACAGTATACATAAATGAGATGAGTAATGCAAGATATGTAAACATTATTAAAGTGACTTGTGATCAATTTATTAAAATTATGTCAAGTTTGTATTTAGGCAGCAGCCTCTCTGTGTTAGTGATAGCTGTTTAACAGTCTGATAGAAGCTGTTTTTCAGTCTCTCGGTCCCAGCTTTGATGCACCTGTACTGATCTCGCCTTTTGTATGGTTGTTGGGTGTACAGGCAGATGCTCGGGTGGTTGTTGTCCTTGATTATATTTTTTGCCTTCCTGAGACATCGGATGCTGTAGGTGTTCTGGAGGGCAGGTAGTTTACACCCGGTGATGTGTTGTACAGACCGCACCATCCTCTGGAGAGCCTTGCGTTTGTGGGATGCAGCCTGCCAGGATGCTCTCAATTGTGAATCTGTAAAGGTTTGTGAGGGTTTGACGTGACAAGCCAAATTTCTTCAGCCTCCTGAAGTTGAAGAGGCGCTGTTGCTCCTTCACCACACTGTCTGTGTGGGTGGACCATTTCAGTTTGTCCATGATGCGTACGCCGAGGAACTTAAACTTTCCACCTTCTCCACTGCTGTCCCGTCGATGTGGATAGGGGTGTACTCCTTCTGCTGTGGATAGGGGTGTACTCCTTCTGCTGTTTCCTGAAGTCCACAATCATATAGTAATTATAATGTGAGGGCTTATGTATCGAAGCCTTTAAGGTGTTATAACTGCCAGAGGTTTGGGCATGTGGCAACAGCCTGTAAAGAGAAAAAGAGGTGTGTCAGGTGTGGAGGGGAGCATGAGTATGGGAAGTGTGGGGAGGGTGTACAACCAAAGTGCTGCAGCTGTGGGAGTGCTCATATTGTGGCATTAGTGGGTGTGAGGCAGTGAAGCAGGCAGTGGAGGTGCAACAAGTGAGAGTGGAGAGAAGGGTGTCATGTTGAGGAAGTGAGGGTGCTCCAGGTACAGGGAGATACAGGTCCAAGGGAGAGAGGTTTAGGAGCATCTAAACCGGGGATTACGGGGCAGGTAGGAGGCGATATGGTATACATAGATAAGAAAAAGCTGGTGACGTTCATAGCAGGAGCTATCAATAGCACTGCTAAAGTAGAGTCTAAAACAGAGAGGATTCAGCTAATAGTGAAAGCTGCTGGGAGACATCTGAGGATGAAAGGGTTGACATGGAAAGAGGTTTGAGATGATCTCAGTCAGCCGAGGGTGGAATCATGCATTACTGGATCTTATGGTGGTAATACTACAATGGAATGCTCAAAGCCTGTTGGCTAATGAGCAGGAGTTCAAGCAGTTCATTGTAGATATGCAAGCCAAGCCTGATGTGATTTGTGTGCAGGAAACATGGCTCAAATCGAATGTGGAGTTTATCATACAGGGATATGTAGTGGTTTGGAGGGACAGAGATGTGTGTGTGGGGGGCACCTTAATAAAGCAAGGACTTCCCTACAGGATGCTAGGCGAAGGTATTGAACAGGAATATGTGGTGGAGGTGTGATTGAGAGGATTGGTGCTAGTTGTAGTGAACTACTATAATCCCTGTCATATTGGATCTTGAAGTGCTGGAGAGGGTGGAGGGCAAGAATAGAAGCAAGGTAATGTGGGGATTTTAATGCCCACAACACTTGCTGGAGTGGAACAGATGGATGGAAATGGACAACTGATGGAAAATCTGATAGAAATTAAAGATCTGGTGTGCCAGAATGATGGCAGAGGGACCAGGTTTGATGTGGTCACAGGGAAAGAGTCCGCCTTGGTCCTCACTCTGGTATCTAGTGCGATGGCAGGAATCTGTGAGTGGGAGGTATAGTATGCACAGTAGGCTGGGGGGAGGAGGAAGTGTCAGTGGATGGAGTAGACAGGTGGGTGTTTGGAAGGGCAAAGTGGGATCAGTTTCAGGAGCTGAGTGAGCAGGTGATGGCTCGGGTGGTTATGAGAGGGGATGTGAATGGTATGAATAACTGGGTGAGAACAGTGTTAGTGTGGGCAGTATCAGAGGGAAAGAGAGGCTGAGATCTATAATGAGGGAGAAAGGGATACAGGAAATTAGTTTTTTAAAGAGTATATTGAGTAGAAAGTCATTAGATATAGTCTCAAATATTTTGTTATCTTTTTTTAAGAGCAACAGGGCTGGCAGGTAGGATTTAGTTTCTCCCTGTTTCTGGCCCACACTCCAGTACAGTAGGTGGCGGAAATGCACCATAACGTTTGATGTTGCCACCGATAAACCCCACCGAAGAAGAAGAAGAAGTAGTAGTAGTAGTAGTAGTAGTAGTAGTAGTTGTAGTTGTAGTTGTAGTTGTAGTAGTAGTAGTAGTAGTAGTAGTAGTTGTAGTTGTAGTTGTAGTTGTTGTAGTAGTAGTAGTAGTAGTAGTAGTTGTAGTTGTAGTTGTTGTTGTTGTTGTTGTGGGTGGAAATCCACCATGGCTTCTCTTGCCTCCAGTAGTTAATCTAGATGTGTTGGAGAGACTAAAGAAAGATAGGGAGGGTGTTGATCCATCTGATTTGTTTAATAGATGTCTGGATACTGTGTATCAGGATTTTGTGGCCATTTACACAGATAGTTCAAAAGATCAAAGGACAGAACGTACTGGGTCAGCATTTGTAGTGCAGGAATGTGGGGTGGCAGTCAGGGAACGTATTACAGATCCTCTGGCTGTATATACGGCGGAGCTGATGGCCATACTGTTGGCCTTGCAGTAAGTGGAGGAAGCCAGACCAATTAGTTATTTGCTCTGATTCATGTGCAGTGTTAATGAGTCTGCAGTCCTTTAGCTCACATAAGACAAGACTTGCTTTATGATGTACTACAAACTAGAGGTCGACCGATTATGATTTTTCGATACAGATACCGATTATTGGAGGACCAAAAAAGCCGATACCGATTAATCGGCCAATTTTATTTTAATTTTTTTTGTAATAATGACAATGACAACAATACTGAATGAACACTTAGTTTAACTTAATATAATACATCAATAACATCAATTTAGCCTCAAGTAAATAATGAAACATGTTCAATTTGGTTTAAATAATGCAAATACAAAGTGTTAGAGAAGAAAGTAAAAGTGCAATATGTGCCATGTAAGAAAGCTAACGTTTCAGTTCCTTGCTCAGAACGTGAGAACATATTGTTGACCCTGGGTTTATAAGCGCGGAAATCGACTCTGCCGCAGGAGCATGCTTTTGCAGCAGAGTCGATAGCACGCCGGACCTCGGGCTAGAAGGTCGAGGGTTCGAGACCTGCTCCCTGCTGTTTCATTACACTATGAAAGCTGGTGGTTCCTTTTTACATGAGTCTTCAATATTCCCAGGTAAGAAGTTTTAGGTTGTAGTTATTATGGGAATTATATGACTATTTCCCTCTATACCATTTGTATTTCGTTAACCTTTGACTATTGGATGTTCTTATAGGCACTTTAGTATTGCCAGTGAAACAGTATAGCTTCCGTCCCTCTAGTTAGCGCGCACTAACTAGCTAGCCATTTCACTTCGGTTACACCAGCCTCATCTCGGGAGTTGATAGGCTTGAAGTCATAAGCAGAGCAATGCTTGACGCACAACAAAGAGCTGCTGGCAAAATGCACGAATGTGCTGTTTGAATGAATGTTTACGCGCCTGCTTCTGCCTACCACCGCTCAGTCAGATACTTGTATGCTCAGTCAGATTATATGCAACGCAGGACACGCTAGATAATATCTAGTAATATCATCAACCATGTGTAGTTAACTAGTGATTATGATTGATTGTTTTTTATAAGATAAGTTTAATGCTAGCTAGCAACTTACCTTTGTTTACTGCATTCGCGAAACAGGCAGTCTCCTTGTGGAGTGCAACGAGAGAGAGGCAGGTCGTTATTGCGTTGGACTAGTTAACTGTAAGGTTGTAAGATTGGATCCCCCGAGCTGACAAGGTAAAAATCTGTCGTTCTGCCCCTGAACAAGGCAGTTAACCCACCGTTCCTAGGCCGTCATTGAAAATAAGAACGTGTTCTTAACTGACTTGCCTAGTTAAATAAAGGTATATAAAAAATCCCTGTCATTCGCATGAAGAAGAGAAACAGAGATATCGGGGATGTAGGTCAGGGTGCCTTGTAAGGATCTGATGGCGAGTGAGTAATCCCCATCTACCATCAGACTATCCTACCAACGGCACATTAAAAACTGTAGTATCTTGTGTTTCACCGAGTCGTGGCTGAACTACGACATGGATAACATACAGCTGGCTGAGTTTTCTGTCCATCGGCAAGACAGAACAGAAGCCTCCGGTAAGACAAGGAAAGGTGGTAGTCTGTGTCTATTTGTAATTAACAGCTGGTGCACAAAATCTAATATTATGGAATTGTCAAGGTTTTGCTCACCTGAGGTAGAGTATCTCCTGATAAGCTGTAGACTACACTTGTCATAGGCGTGTGTATAGGTGGCAAGGAAGTCAGGTGCAGGAGAATCGAACTTGGTAAAATGGAGTATGGAATACTTGGAAAAAAAACATAACTCCAAAACCATGAATAAATAAACAAAACAAAGTGGGTACGAGGACCCGTCACGCACCAATACAAACAACACGAAACAATAACGAACAATCTCTGACAAAGACATGAGGAAACAGAGGGTTAAATACACAACAGGTAATGAATGTGATTGAAACCAGGTGTGTAGGAAGACAAAACCAATGGAAAATTAAAAATGGATCAATGATGGCTAGAAGACCGGTGACGTTGACCGCCGAGCACCGCCCAAACAAGGAGAGGCATCGACTTTGGTAGAAGTCGTGACAGTACCCCCTCTCCTGACGCGCAGCTCCTGATGTGCGGCTCCAGCAGCGCGTCGACAGCGGCCTCGGGGACGACCCGGAGGGCGAGGCGCAGGGCAATCCAGATGGAGACGGTGGAATTATTGCAGCAGGGAAGGATCTAACACGTCCTCCAACGGAACCCAGCATCTCTCCTCCGGACTGTACCCCTCCCAGTTCACGAGGTACTGAAGGCCCCTCGCCCGACGTCTCGAATCCAAGATGGATAGAACAAAGTATGCCTGGGCCCCTCACATTGAGGGGGCGGAGGAACATCCCGCACTTCAGCCTCCTGGAGCGGGCCAGCCACCACCGGCCTGATGAGAGACACATGGAACGAGGGGTTAATACGGTAATTGGTGGGTAACTGTAAACTATAACATACCTCGTTCACTCTCCTCAGGACTTTAAACGGCCCCACAAACCGCGGACCCAGCTTCCGGCAGGGAAGGCGGAGGGGCAGGTTTTTGGTCAAAAGCCAGACCCTGTCCCCTGGTGCGAACACCGGGGCCTCACTGCGGTGACGGTCTGTGCCAACTTTCTGGTGCAGTACAGCGCGCTGAAGGTGGACGTGGGTGGCTTCCCAGGTTTACTCCACACGCCGGAACCAATTGTCCACCGCAGGAGCCTCAGTCTGACTCTGATGCCAAGGAACCAGAACTGGCTGCTACCCTAATACACATTGAAAGGGAGAAAGGTTAGTGGAGGAGTGGCGGAGTCAGTTCTGGGCCATCTCTGCCCAGGGCACGAACTTCGCCCACTCCCCCGGCCAGTCCTGGCAATAAGACCGCAGAAACCTACCCACATCCTGGTTAACTCTCTCCACCTTCCCATAACTCTCGGGGTGAAAACCTGAGGTAAGGCTGACCGAGACCCCCAGACCTTCCATGAACTCCTTCCAAACCCTTGACGTGAACTGGGGACCCCGATCAGACACTATATCCTCAGGCACCCCATAGTGCCGGAAAACGTGTGTAAACAGGGCCTCCGCAGTTTGTAAAGCCGTAGGGAGACCGGTCAAAGGGAGGAGACGACATGACTTAGAAAAACGATCCACAATGAGCAGGATCGTGGTGTTACCCTGTGAAGGTGGAAGATCGGTTAGGAAAGCCACCGACAGGTGCGACCACGGCCGTTGTGGAACGGGTATGGGTTGTAACTTACCTCTGGGCAGGTGTCTAGGAGCCTTGCACTGGGCGCACACTGAGCAGGAGGAAACATAAACCTTCACGTCCTTAGCTAAAGTGGGCCACCAGTACCTCCCATCAAGACGCACTGTCCGACATATCCCAGGATGACCAGAGGAGGGTGACGTGTGGGCCCAATAGATCAGTCGGTCGCGGACAGCAGACGGAACGTACAGACGCCCAGCTGGACACTGAGGGGGAGAGGGCTCTGCACGTGACGCCCGCTCAATGTCCGCATCCAGCTCCCACACTACCGACGCCACCAAACACGAGGCTGGAAGTATGGAGTGGGATCCATGGACTGCTCCTCTGTGTCATACAGCCGCGACAGTGCGTCTGCCTTAACGTTCTGGGAGCCTGGTCTGTAAGAGAGAGTAAACACAAAACAGCTGAAAAACATGGCCCACCTTGCCTGGCGAGGATTCAGTCAGATGAGAAAAGGGTGTTTAGCCCCCTCAAGCCAATGTCTCCACGCCTTCAAAGCCTTGATGACAGCCAACAGCTCCCGGTCCCCCACATCATAGTTTCGCTCCGCTGGGCTGAGCTTCTTTGAAAAGAAGGCACAGGGGGCGAAGCTTCAGTGGCGTACCCGAGCACTGAGAGATTACTGCCCCTATCCCAGCTTCGGATGCGTCCACCTTCACTATGAACGGCAAAGATGGATCAGGATGAGCCAACACAGGAGCCGAGGTAAACAGAACCTTCAGGTGCCTAAAAGCCCTGTTCTCCTCAGCTGACCACTGCAAGCGTGGGCCCCCCTTTAGCAATGAGGTAATGGGAGCAGCAACCTGACCAAAATCCCAGATAAACCTCCGGTAGTAGTTGGCAAACCCTAAGAATCGCTGCACCTCCTTTACCGTGGTGGGAGTCGGCCAATTACTCACGGCTGAAATGCGGTCACTCTCCATTTCCACTCCTGACGTGGAAATACGATGACCTAGGAAGGAGACAGACTGTTGGAAGAACAGGCATTTATCAGCCTTGACGTACAGGTCATGCTCCAACAGGCAACCAAGCACTCTGCGCACCAGTGACACATGCTCGGTGCGTGTAGCGGAGTATATCAGAATGACATCAATATACACCACTACACCCTGCCCGTGCAGGTCTCTGAAAATCTTGTCTACAAAGGATTGGAAGACTGATGGAACATTCATCAACCCATACGGCATGACAAGGTACTCATAATGTCCTGAGGTGGTACTAAATGCCATCTTCCACTCGTCTCCCTTCCGGATACGCACCAGGTTGTACGTACTCCTGAGATCCAGTTTAGTGAAGAAGCGCGCCCCGTGCATTGACTCAATCGCCATAGTGATAAGAGAGAGTAACTGTACTTCACAGTGATTTGATTGAGACCTCGATAATCAATGCACGGCGCAAACCTTCATCCTTTTTCTTCACAAAAAAGAAACTTGAGGCGGGTGAAATGGAGGCCCGAATGTACCCCTGATGCAGGGATTCGGAGACATATGTCTCCATAGCCACCGTCTCCGCTTGCGACAGGGGATACACGTGACTCCTGGGAAGTGCAGCATCTACCAGGAGATTTATCGCACAATCCCCCCGTCGATGGGGTGGTAATTGAGTCGCCTTCTTTTTACAGAAAGCGAGAGCCAAATCAACATATTCTGGGGGAAAGCGCACAGTGGAGACTTGGTCTGGACTTTCCACCGCAGTAGCACCAACGGAAACCCCTAAACACCTACCTGAGCAGTCTCGCGACCACCCCGTGAGAGCCCTCTGTGGCCAAGAAACAGTGGGGTTATGACAAGCTAACCAGGGTAGGCCCAGCACCACGGGATACGCAGGAGAATCAATAAGAAAAAGACTAATATTTTCCCTGTGACCCCCCTGCGTTACCATACTCAAAGGAGCGGTGGCCTCCCTGATAAACCCTGACCCTAATGGTCGACTATCTAAGGCGTAAACAGGGAAAGGCACATCCACAGGAACAATGGGGATCCCTAAACTGTGCGCTAACACTTTATTAATGAAATTCCCAGCCGCACCTGAATCTACTAGCTCCTAATGCTGGAAACGGGGGGAAAATTCAGGAAAAGTGACAGAGACAAACATCTTTGCAACAGAGGGCTCTGGATGAGAATGGTGCATACTCACCTGGGGTGACGCCAGAGTGCCCTGCCTGCTGCCTAGATTCCCAGAGGAACCAACCCGGCACCGACCAGCAGTGTGACCTCTGCGAACACATATGGTGCACGAGCGGGAACCCCCTCCGGTCTCCCTGCGCAACGCCCCTCCCAGCTCCATGGGTACAGGAGAGGGGGTGCGGGAGGATGGAACAACCAGACCCCGATCTGGAGGTCCACGAGTAGCCAGCATGTTGTCCAGCCAGATGGACAAGTCTACCAGCTGGTCGAAGGTTGGGGGTGGTGTCTCTGCAGGCCAGATCCCGACAGACGTCCTCGCGTAGACTACAGCGGTAATGGTCGATCAGGGCCCTGTTTCACCATCCAGGATCCTAAACTCCAGAGCAAACTCCTGGGCGCTCCTCGTCTCCTGCCTCAGATGGTAGAGGCGCTCACCCGCCGCTCTACCCTCGGGTGGGTGGTTGAATACTGTCCTGAAATGGCGGGCGAACTCCTCAAAATGGTCCAACGGCGCATCCTCTTCTCCACACACAGCGCTGGTCCACTCCAGGGCTATCCCGGTGAGGCACGAGACGAGGGCAAAACTCTTCTCACGGTCCGATGGAGCTGGGTGGACCGTGGCCAGGTAAAGGCTTAGTTGGAGAAGGAAACCCTGGCAGTTGGCAGCACCACCGTCGTACCCCTGTGGCATAGATAAACGTATCCCTCTGGGTTCAGGTGGGAAAGGAGCGCTCAGGATAGACCCCGGTTGTGTTGGCAGAGGCGCTGGCAAAAAACTCCTTGTTTCTCCCAGCGGTCCATATTCTGGACAACGCGATCCATGGCGGCGCTCAGATGGTAAATCCTCTCAGTATGTTCCTGGACGTGCTCCTCCACCTCCATGGCCGGGGTACCTTCTCCTGCTGACTTCATATTTGGGACAAGGAATCTGTCATAGGCGTGTGTATACACTGTAGGTGGCAAGGAAGTCAGGCGCAGGAGAATCGAACTTGGTAAAATGGAGTAGTTTAATAACTTAAAAAAAACATAACTCCAAAACCATGAATAAATAAACAAAACAAAGTGGGTACGAGGACCCGTCACGCACCAATACAAACAACAAGAAACAATAACGAACAATCTCTGACAAAGACATGAGGGGAAACAGAGGGTTAAATACACAACAGGTAATGAATGGGATTGAAACCAGGTGTGTAGGAAGACAAAACCAATGGAAAATTTAAAATGGATCAATGATGGCTAGAAGACCAGTGACGTCGACCGCCGAGCACCGCCCGAACAAGGAGAGGCATCGACTTCGGCAGAAGTCGTGTCAACACTATTTACCAAGAGAGTCTTCATCTATATTTTTCGTAGCTCTCTATTTACCACAAACCAATGCCGGCACTAAGACGGCACTCATTGAGCTGTATAAGGCCTTAACCAAACAAGAAAATGCTCATCCAGAGGCGGTGCTCCTAGTGGCCAGGGACTTTAATGCAGAGAAACTTAAATCAATTTTACCTCATTTCCACCAGCATGTTAAATGTGCAACCAGAGGAAAAAAACTCTAGACCACCTTTACTCCACACACAGAGACGCGTACAAAGCTCTCCCTCGCCCTCCATTTGGCAAATCTGACCATAACTCTATCCTCCTGATTCCTGCTTACAAGCAAAAACTAAAGCAGGGAGTACCAGTGACTCATTCAATAAGGAAGTGGTCAGATGACGCAGATGCTAAGCTACAGGACTGTTATCCTAGCACAGATTGGAATATGTTCCGGTATTCTTCAGATGGCATTGAGTAGTACACCACATCAGTCACTGGCTTCATCAATAAGAGCATCGATGACGTCGCACAGTGACTGTACGTACATACCCCAACCAGAAGCCATGGATTACAGGCAACATCCATACTGAGTTAAAGGGTAGAGCTGCCACTTTCAAGGAGCAGGACTCTAACCCGGACCCTTCATAGAAATCCTGCTATGCCCTCCAACGAACCATCAACCAGGCAAAGCGTCATTACAGGAATAAGATTGAATTGTACTACACCGCTCGTCGGATGTGGCAGGGCTACAAAGAGAAGCACAGCCGCAAGCTGCTTAGTGACACGAGCCTACCAGATGAGCTAAATAACTTCTATGCTTGCTTCAAGGCAAGCAACACTGAAGCATGCGTGAAAGCGTCAGCTGTTCCGGACAACTGTGTGATCACGCTCTGTGTAGCTGATGTGAGTAAGACCTTTAAACAGGTCAACATTCACAAGGCCGCAGGGCCAGACAGATTACCAGGACGTGTACTCCGAGCATGCGCTGACCAACTGGCAAGTGTCTTCATTGACATTTTCAACCTGTCCCTGATCGAGTCTTTGTATGATTGAGTGTAGTCTGGCCCAGGAGTGTGAAGGTGAACGGAAAGGCTTGGGAGCAACGAACCGCCCTTGCTGTCTCTGCCTGGCCGGTTCCCCTCTTTCCACTGGGATTCTCTGCCTCTAACCCTATTACAGTGGCTGAGTCACTGGCTTACTGGTGCTCTTTCATGCCGTCCCTAGGAGGCGTGTGTCACTTGAGTGGGTTGAGTCACTGATGTGATCTTCCTGTCTGGGTTGGCACCCCCCCTTGGGTTGTGCCGTGGCGGAGATCTTTGTGGGCTATACTCGGCCTTGTCTGATGGTAAATTGGTAGTTGAAGATATCCCTCTAGTGGTGTGGGGGCTGTGCTTTGGCAAAGTGGGTGGGGTTATATCCTTCCTGTTTGGCCCTGTCCGGGGGTATCATTGGATGGGGCCACAGTGTCTCCTGACCCCTCCTGTCTCAGCCTCCAGTATTTATGCTGCAGTAGTTTGTGTCAGGGGGCTAGGGTCAGTTTGTTATATTTGGAGTACTTCTCCTGTCTTATCTGGTGTCCTGTGTGAATTTAAGTATGCTCTCTCTAATTCTCTCTTTCTCTCTGGCAGGACCTGAGCCCTAGGACCATGCCTCAGGAGTACCTGGTATGATGACTCCTTGCTGTCCCCAGTCCACCTGGCCATGCTGCTGCTCCAGTTTCAACTGTTCTGCCTGTGATTATTATTATTCGACCATGCTGGTCATTTATGAACATTTGAACATCTTGGCCATGTTCTGTTATAATCTCCACCCGGCACAGCCAGAAGAGGACTGGCCACCCCTCATAGCCTGGTTCCTCTCTAGGTTTCTTCCTAGGTTCTGGCCTTTCTAGGGAGTTTTTCCTAGCCACCGTGCTTCTACACCTGCATTGCTTGCTGTTTGGGGTTTTAGGCTGGATTTCTGTACAGCACTTTGAGATATCAGCTGATGTACGAATGGCTATATAAATACATTTGATTTGATTTGATTTGAAAAGTCTGAGATAAGGCTTTTTTTTTTGCAACTCTGCCGAGAAGGCCAGATTCTCGGAGTCTCCTCTTTACTGTTGACATTGAGACTGGTGTTTTGCAGGTACTATTTAATGAGGCTGCCACTTGAGGACTTGTTAGGCATCGGTTTCTCAAACTAGACACTCTAATGTACTTGTCCTCTTGCTCAACTGTGTACCGGGGCCTCCCACTCTTTCTATTCTGGTTAGAACCAGTTTGCACTGTTCTGTGAAGGAAGTAGTACACAGTGATGTACGAGATCTTCAGTTTCTTGGCAATTTCTCTCATGGATTAGCCTTCATTTCTCAGAACAAGAATAGACTCCCGAGTTTCAGAAGAAAGATATTTGTTTCTGGCCATTTTGAGCCTGTAATTGAACCCACAAATGCTGATGCTTCAGATACTCAACTAGTCGGAAGAAGGCCAGTTGTATTGCTTCTTTAATCAGAACAACAGTTTTCAGCTGTGCTAACGTAATTGCAAAAGGGTTTTCTAATGATCAACTAGCCTTTTAAAATGATTAACTTGGACTAGCTAACACAACGGGCCTCTGTTCACCTATGTAGATATTCCATTAAAAATCTGCCGTTTCCAGCTACAATTGTCATTTACAACATTAACAATGTCTACACTGTATTTTTGATCAATTTGATGTTATTTGTAATGGACAAAAAAATTGCTTTTCTTTCAAAACCAAGGACATGTGGTGAGTCAAAAGAGTGAGTGCAAAAAGGATACATGCGGATAGTCTGGTTAACTATTTAGCAGTCTCATAGCTTGTGTGTCGAAGCTATTCCGAGTCCTGTTGGTTCCAGATTTGGTGCATCGGTGTCTGAAGTCTTTGAACATTTTAAGGGCCTTCCTCTGACACCGCCTGGTATAGAGGTCCTGGGTGGCAGTGAGCCTGGCCCCAGTGATATACTGGGCCGTACACACTACCCTCTGTAGTGCCTTGCCGTCGGATGCCAAGCAGTTGCCATACCAAGCGCTGATGTAGCCAGTCAAGATGCTCTCGATGGTGCAGCTGTAGAATTTTTTGGATCTGAGGGCCCATGCCAAATAATTTCAGCCTCCTGAGGGGTAAGAGGCATTGTTGTGCCCTCTTCATGACTGTGTTGGAGTGTGTGTGTGTGTTTGTGGACCATGATACTTCGTTAGTGATGTGGACACAGAGGAGCTTGAAGCTCCCGACCTGCCCCACTACAGCCTCATCGATGTGGATGGGGGTGTGCTCGGCCCTCCGTTTCCTGTAGTCCACAATCAGCTCTTTTGTCTTCCTGACAGGTCTCTGACCTCCCTGTAGGCTGTCTCATCGTTGTCGGTGATCAGGCCTACCACCTTTGTGCCGTCTGCAAACATAATTGTGGTGTTGGAGTCGTGCGCAAACAGGGAGTACAGGAGGGGACTAAGCACACACCCCTGAGGGGCCCCGTGTTGAAGGTCATTGCAGTGGACATGTTGTTGCCTACCCTCACCACCGGGGCCGGCCTTTAGGAAGTACAGGACCCAGTTGCAGAGGGAGGTGTTTAATCCCAGGGTCCAGGGTTCATACAGACAATGGCATGTCAAATTCAAGGACTTTCAAGTACTTTTTCAATCACTAATATTTATTTTCAAGGAACATCAATTATAATAGTTAATATTATGCAATTGTTTCTAGTCACCATCAGATGGCAGTGTAGCACCACAACCTCATGAAAAATAAAAACCTTAATTTTCATCACCACCTTACAAGCTCTACTCAATAATAAACTCAGCAAAAAAAGAAACGTCCCTTTTTCAGGACCCTGTCTTTCAAACAGAATTAGTAAAAATCCAAATAACTTCACTGTAGAGGGTTGTTTCCCATGCTTGTTCAATGAACCGTAAACAATTAATGAACATGCACCTGTGGAACGGTCGTTAAGACACGGTAGGCTCACAGTTATGAAAACTTAGGACACTAAAGAGGCCTTTCTACTGATTCTGAAAAACACCAAGCCAATGTGTAGGCTGTGTGAACGTGCATTAGGCATGCGGACTGCAGATGTGGCCAGGGCAATACATTTTTTTTTTTTACCCCTTTTTCTCCCCAATTTCGTGGTATCCAATTGTTGTAGTAGCTACTATCTTGTCTCGTACGGGCTCGGGAGAGACGAAGGTTGAAAGTCGTGCGTCCTCCGATACACAACCCGCACTGCTTCTTAACACAGCGCACATCCAACCCGGAAGACTGCCGCACCAATGCGCCGGAGGAAACACCGTGCACCTGGCCACCTTGGTTAGCGCACACTGCGCCCAGCCCGCCACAGGAGTCGCTGGTGCGCGATGAGACAAGGACACCCCTACCGACCAAGCCCTCCCTAACCCGGGCGACGCTAGGCCAATTGTGCGTCGCTCCACGGACCTCCCGGTCGAGGACGGTTACGACAGAGCCTGGGCGCGAACCCAGACTCTGATGGCACAGCTGGCGCTGCAGTACAGCGCCCTTAACCACTCCGCCACCCGGGAGGCTAGGGCAATACATTTCAATATCTGTACTGTACAGGGAGACAGGACGGGACAGCTGATCATCCTCTCAGTGGCAGACCACATGTAACAACACCTGCACAGGATCGGTACGTCCGAACATCACACCTGCGGGACAGGTACAGGATGGCAAGAACAACTGCCCAAGTTACACCAGGAACACACAATCCCTCCATCAGTGCTCAGGCTGTCTGCAATAGGCTGAGAGAGGCAGGACTGAGGGCTTGTAGGCCTGTTGTAAGGCAGGTCCTCACCAGACATCACCGGCAACAACGTCGCCTATGGGCACAAACCCACCGTCGCTGGACCAGACAGGACTGGCAAAAAGTGCTCTTCACGGACGAGTCGCGGTTTTGTCTCACCAGGGGTGATGGTCGGATTCTCTTTTATCATCGAAGGAATGTTAGTCACATGTCTGTGGAACTTGTTCAGTTTATGTCTCATTTGTTGAATCTTGTTAGGTTCATACAAATATTTACACATTAAGTTTGCTGAAAATAAACGCAGTTGACAGTGAGAGGACGTTTCTTTTTTTGCTGAGTTTTTTGAAAGGTAGTGCATGTCCTTTGATTTTAAAGAATAACACCTTGCTGAGTTTAGTACAACTGTCTTACCTTATCATTACCAAAACACCTATGATGCATTTGCTCAATTGTTTACATTTGTATTGTTGGCCCACTCTTTTTGAGGGTTATGTGGATTGTGGGTCCAAATCACAGAAAATAGAGTGTACAATTAGTCCGGAAGAACAATGTAAAGTCATTGTAAATAATGACGTAAAATGACAAAACAAATATCTACTTCATTAGCCTATCCATTTCAAAGCCTACAGACTATCTACTACAGTGAATCCATGTTCTGTCATTGGAGGTTCCATCTTCCGTCTATCTAAGGCGATCCAAGCATAAAACGCCACCTAGTGAGCAATATTTTCAAAGCGTGAAAGGCAGCTCGAAATTTGACACCTACATGTTTTAAAATAAAAAGTCTCTGCTCATTCCAGACCACCAAGCCAACGCCCCTAACAACCGCATCATGCACAGTGCAAGCTATTGTAAAGGCCACCTTAGTTATAAAACACGTTATTAACGTTGACAGGTTATTAGCCTACTTATTGCACTGCACAGCCAGGGGCTCTCACTACATAAAGCGATGTGCCAACCCTCACCATTTGCGTGTCTTCTACATTACCGTTCTCCAAGCAGCAGGATGTTATGCTGGTAGCACGATCGCGACTACATTTTATTTCAAAATAACAGTCTCCCTGCAAAGATACGCTAAATTGGGAATTTAGAAATCTAGTGCAGTACCAAGTTTTTTCACAGCATTGCTACCACCTTTTAACAAATAAATGTATCATTTTATGTATTTTACTGGTATGTTGAAAGCCAATGTGTAGGCGATATTTAAAGTACACTTTTAATAAAATACAAATATATGTTATTGGAATTACTCTAAATAGAGTCATGATGTAAATTGGTCTCTTGTGCTGGGCAAGGGGTTTAATTCACAGTGCTGGTGGGTCCTTATTCCGCCCACTCCATTCACTGCAATGCAATACACTGTATATGGGATACGTATTGGTTTGTAGAGAAAAAACCTGTCTCGTATCAACTGGGGTGGGAAATACTCAGTTGGGTCTCTACTAACCAAATACGGTTAGATTTTGGGGGAGGACTGTGTCATACGGCCTGCTGCTGGCTTTTCACTCTGCCCCCTCCATAGCCCCCGATGCAATACACTGTAATAAACTTAACATGGGATACATATTGGCTTGTAGAGAGAGCACTTACAGTTGAAGTCGGAAGTTTACATACACATAGGTTGGAGTCTTTAAAACTTGTTTTTCAACCACTCCACACATTTCTTGTTAACAAACTATAGTTTTGGAAAGATGGTTAGGATATCTACTTTGTGCATTTTCAACAATTGTTTACAGACAGATTATTTCACTTATAACTCACTGTATCACAATTCCAGTGGGTCAGAAGTTTATGTACACTAAGTTGACTGTGCCTTTAAACAGCTTGGAAAATTCCAGAAAATGATGTAATGGCTTTAGAAGCTTCTGATAGGCAAATTGACATCATTTGAGTCAATTGGAGGTGTACCTGTGGATGTATTTCAAGGCCTACCTTCAAACTCAGTGCCTCTTTGCTTGACATCATGGGAAAATGAAAAGAAATCAGCCAAGACCTCAGAAAATATTGTAGACCACACGTCTGGTTCATCATTGGGAACAATTTCCAAATGCCTGAAGGTACCACGTTCATCTGTACAAACAATAGTACGCAAGTATAAACACCATGGAACCAAGCAGCCGTCATACCGCTCAGGAAGGAGACGTGTTCTGTCTCCTAGAGATGAACGTACTTTGGTGGCAAAAGTGCAGATCAATCCCAGAACAACAACAAAGGACCCTGTGAAGATGCTGGAAGATATAGATACAAAAGTATCTATATCCACAGTAAAACAAGTCCTATATCGACATAACTTGAAAGGCCGCTCAGCAAGGAAGAAGTCACTGCTCCAAAACCGCCATAAAAAAGCCAGACTACGTTTTGCAACTGCACATAGGGACAAAGATCGTACTTTTTGGAGAAATGTCCTCTGGTCTGATGAAACAAAAATAGAACTGCTTGGCCGTAATGACCACCGTTATGTTTGGTGGAAAAAGGGGAAGGCTTGCAAGCCGAAGAACACCATCCCAACTGTGAAGAACGGGGGTAGTAGCATCATGTTGTGGGGGTGCTTTGCTGCAGGAGGGACTGGTGCATTTCACAAAATAGATGGCATCATGAGGCAGGAAAAGTATGTGGATATATTGAAGCAACATCTCAAGACATCAGCCAGGAAGTTAAAGCTTGGTCGCAAATGGGTCTTCCAAATGGACAATGACCCCAAGCAAACTTCCAAAGTTGTGGCAAAATGGCTTAAGAACAACAAAGTCAAGGTATTGGAGTGGCCATCACAAAGCCCTGATTTGTGGGCAGAACTCAAAAGCAAGGAGGCCTACAAACCTGACTCAGTTACACCAGCTCTGTCAGGAGGAATGGGCCAAAATTCACCCAACTCATTGTGGGAAGCTTGTGGAAGGCTATCCGAAATGTTTGACCCAATTTAAAGGCAATGCTACCAAATACTAATTGAGTGTATGTAAACTTCTGACCCACTGGGAATGTGATGAAAGAAATAAAAGCTGAAATAAATACTTCTCTCTACTATTATTCTGACATTTCCCATTCTTAAAATAAAGTGGTGATCCTAACTGATCTGAGACAGGGAATTCTTACTAGGATTAAATGTCAGGAATTGTGAAAAACTGAGTTTAAATGTATGGCTAAGGTGTATGTAAACTTCTGACTTCAACTGTAAATACCGGTCTCAGCTAAAGTGGGATGTAAAATACCCAGTTGTCTCTACTAACCAAATATGTGCAGGTTTGGAGGGGGATTGTATCGTACATATCCAGCAACACTTCGTTCTCCACCCCCTCCATAACCCCCAATGCAATACATGTCAGATAGTAGGTTAACTGGGAAGGAACCAGTACACACTGCAAATTATTGTGAAGATGACTGAGATAAACAGACGGTAATCAAAAACATAGATGTAGGACCATTGATAAGCACGGAAACACTTGAGTGTAATGATTCTGTGGATGAAGTAGATAAATAGCCTATAATTCAAATAAGCAAGGTCAAGAACACTCTAGTGTGTTTTGTCAGCTGAAACAACTTTTAAGCAATTTAGGCAGGAAACTGCAAGTAAGTCAGTGTTAATGAATGGGAAAAAGTCCATTCACAAAGAGGTGTCAGGAATTTTAAGACATAACTGGGAAGGCTTATTTGCAGCAAAAGTAAAGGAAAAAAAATCCCTTTCGTACAATCATTTTTAGGAATCACCACTTTTCCGTAAGTAAAAAAAAATGCAGTGAAACAGGACAGGCTACACAACCATTGCTTCAACAGAGGCTTCAAAACCGCTATGTGTGTGACAATCTTTTGTGAAGGAAATGCTACCTGCAAAAGTCTTACCCAATGATCTCCTCCACATCCAAAGTTAATGCAGTCGGTGCAAGAAAGCCATTGATAGCCAGGGTAAATAACGAATAGTTGAACCAAGTAATATTTCAAACAGATAGAAAAGTTCTCTACAATAATATATGCATGCCAGTATATTACAGTGTATTTTATTGGGGACTATGGAGGGGACAGAGTGAAAAGCCAGCAGCAGGCCATGCGACAAAGTCCCCCTCCAAAACAAACCATATTTGGTTAGTAGAGACGCTACGGAGTATTTCCCACCCCTACGAGCCAATATGTTCCCCATGTATAATATTGTACAGTGTATTGCTTTGGGGGCTATGGGGGGGGGGGGTGGGGGGGGGGGGTGGGGGGGGTGGAGAACGAAGTGTTGCTGGATAAGTACGACACAGTTCCTTTTTTTGAAAAACTAAAACTACACTGAAACTATTATCTTTGACTGAAAAACAAAATAAAATAAACCATCATAAATTATGTTTAGATTTTTTTTATTCTAAACTTTTCTAATGGTGTTTAAGCTTCTGAATCTAGAAGGGTAAATGCTGCAAGTAGATGTCGATGTATCAAATTGGCCTAACTGGTGCATCACTATCACTATCTATCACTAGCTAACAGCCAAGAAATCCAAGGTCAAGCACAGAGCGTGACTGGGTCAAGCTAGAACTTGCAGTCAACTACTGTTGCAAGACAGTTGGCACAGGTCCTCCTGAAATCACAGCGTGAGCGCTTTGCATGCATACTGAATCCTCTGGTAGCCAACGTCGATCCAACCCCTGTAGCAGAATGCTTGATGTGTCTGGCACTTCGCTCAACAGATATGAAGCCAATGATGAGAGAAACAGAGACTTTTGCACTTTAGTTAATCAGAGTTCAGCCGTGGAGCCAACAGGAAGATGCCAGCATGATGAATCCAGCAAGCATCTTGGCCACAGTGCTTCAGACATGTGTCTTCCTATCGAGGATTGTGTCAGGGGTCACTGTCCAGCCGGAGGGTCAACCTGGCAGGGCATTATCAAATCAAATGTTATTGGTCACACATATTTAGCAGATGTTATTGCAGGTGTAGCAAAATGCTTGTGCACTAATATGTAACAATTAAAAACAATACACACAAATCTAAAGAATTAAGAAATATAACTTTTGACGTAAGAAAGAACACAAAAAAAAACAAAGTACTACAAAGTGGCTTAGCAGCTAGAAGCAGAGGTTCTGTCTGTCGGCGCCATCTTACGGGTGCACTGTGCAGAAATCACTCCACCATTTTCTGGTTGCTAAAATTAGAATAGTTAGCCTAATTTCAGTTTGTGTGACAAAACAAGCACGTATAGTGTAGAGCCCTCAAACTCAACTCTGGATCTCAAAGCCAGTACCTGTCACGTTCCCTGGAATAATGATCGGACCAAGCTGCAGCGCGATATGGTTTCCACATTTTATTTATTAGAACCGCACAAAACAACAACCCGTAACAAAGAGGTGTAACATACACTAGTCAAAACAATATCCCATGAAACACAGGTAGAAAAAATGCTACTTAAAAATGATCCCCAATTAGAGACAACGATAGCCAGCTGCCTGTAATTGGGAACCATATCAAGCACACCAACCTAGAAATATGAAAACTAGAATACCAACATAGAAATAATAAACTAGAATACAACATAGACATACATATACTAAATCCCCCCCAAGTCATGCCCTGACTTACTATACCATAGAGAAACAATGGTTCTCTATGGCCAGGGTATGACAGTACCACTGCGTTGTTTCATTGTTCCCCTCTAATTAGGGACTGATTTAGACCTGGGACAACAGGTGTGTGCAATTAATTATCAGGTAGAAAAGAAAACCAGCAGGCTCCGAACCTCGTAGGTTAAGATTTGAATACCCCTTATTGTACCAGCTAACCCGCTGTGAAATATATTTTCTATAACCAAAAATATTGTATTTTCAGCTGTTTGAAGCTGGTGTACAAAACCAGCAGTAAAAGATGCAAAACTTAACAATGGGAAGCATAGAAATAGCACACATAGAACAGATTTACTGCTTCTTAAACTTGCTTTTATTGAGAATTACATATCTATAACTAAAATTTCGGGTCGCCCAAAAAGTTACATATTGCATCTTTAAGTGCCCAGCGTGAGCAGTGGAAATACCTGGAAGAAGGAAAGGGGGGCATGTTTACAGTCACCTCTCCAATTCTGTCAGACAATGATGGCTTTTTATCTAAAGCTGTGCCCTGTGGCACTAGATCTGGTTTGTGCTCCTGAATCCCAAGTGTTCGTGGAGACAGTATTCTGTCTGTGGACAGCTGTCATCATACTTGAGAAATTGAACAACCACTTCTCTGGAACCCAGTCTTCTTAAAAATAAAGCAGAGAATCTTGTTTGGTTGAACAGAAACCCGTGCACACACACAGAAGCTGGCTGGCTGTGAACTGGGATTGGTAATAATCTGAGAAAGATTTAGGGAGTCCCATTGCTTTAGGACTTTGTCAGGTGGTTAAAGCATGTCCAAATTGGGGCTGGCAACAGTAGATGGGCCAGGGTGTACATTCACATTTCAGGATATCATCAACAGTAATACAATCAAGACACGGCAGAGGACAGGGAGAGCTCTGCAGTGTTAATTTATGACATTTGAATGTGCATCAGATGGCAACACATAGCAAGGCTCCTACCCTCCCACGTATAGGCTACTTTCTCCCCCTAAAACTAAAACTTCAACTGAAACTAAATAATATGACAACTAAATAGAAATGTTTTTATCAAACTGAAACTAAATAAAAACGAGTAAATCAAATCTGAAAACTAACTGAAACTAAGTCAAATTTCAAATAAAAATCGAAAAGTGAAATAAAAACAAATTAAATCACAAAACTATAATAATCTTGGTAGAGATCTTGCTGAGTCTCCCTCAAAAACAAACCATATTTGGTTAGCAGAGACCCGGCCTACACTGTAGTTTCGTTTTTTTTCATTTTTGGTCTTTATTTTCATAAATTACTTTTTGCCTTTTCTTGTTGGCACAATACTAGTGGCCAATGATGAAAAAATATATACACTTTTTGAATGAATTCTTCCCATTGCAGTGGTTTGAATATCGGGCTTTTTTAAAAAAGGTTTCGAAATTACCATACAAACGTGGAGTCATGATTTGTGCTGCTGGCAGAATACTGGTGCGTCCTTCCTTATACCGCGCACCCTCAATTTGACTGCAGTAATCCCGAGAAGTGCGTTTCAGGTTATTTACTGATATGCAGCAGTATTTGTAGGAGATATGAAGCTGTGTCAGATCGTCGTCTCAAATTTCGTGTACCGGTATGTACCTTGTCGACCACGGAGATAATTGCGAATTTGCGACGGATTACGACAAGCGACCCTTTTCTCAACCCGCGGTTCCGTATTGACTGAGCACTATGCATTCAACTTTCTGAAAAACATTGGGCTTTTGCTATCGGTAGCCTCTTTGCCAACAGCAACAATGTATCATGTTATAAAAGGACTTGTTCTAACAGAATCCCGATGCTGGGATCCCGATAGTGAAAGGTCATACCAAGACCTATTCGATAAACTGGACACCAACAAGGATGGGAAGGTCGATGTTGCTGAATTGAGAGCGGGCCTAACCGCAATGGGCATGTCATTCCGCAGAGGTGCAGCGCAGGTAAAAGTAGAGCCATGCGGTTTCCCGACGTGAAGGATTTGGGATTGGGACATACAGTATGTGTAGCAAATATACGCAACACAGACCTAGACATAATGCCATTCTCATTCACTTAGCCTATTGGCCCATTTGTGGGCATTTCCCTGTAAATAAAACAACCTACTACTTTATATAAACGAAATACTCAACTTTAGCCGACTAACTAGTTTCTCCCTGTCACATTCTGGAGCGATAACTCCGTAGTAACCGTGTTAGTGTCTGGTGTTATCAGGGCAGGGCTGGTTTAAAGGGGCAATCTGCGACTCAAACAACAAAGCGGGCACCCCACCACTGTTTTGGTAAACAGCTGAGGGATGAGGCTGGATAAATGTAATATAAAAAGGGGGAGGGGGACTAGATCTGTCTCCAGCCATATGTTAGTACAACATTTGATGTATTAGCCCGGTTTTGACGAAACTTGGGTGAATGCTATTGAGATGTGGCATTTACAAAATAACACTGATTGGCCCAAGGGGGGCGCTGCATCATTCTTGGAGGACGACATGTTTAGTGTTGCCTTGTTTTAACCATGTTTTGAGGCTATACAGTATTTGTTTACAATGAAATAACTCAAGTAAATCAAGATTATGTTTTGGGTTCTGATGGGATTAGACAGTTGAACTAATCTCACAAGGTTTTTATAAGTCATTTTCTTCAAGAATCAATGAGTATGTATCATGAATTTAAAAGTACAAAAATGAATGTAGCGATCACAGATTGTCCAGTGGGACACAGGTTTCATCATCAATATGACATCTACAAATGACTCATCCCCAGTATCAGGGAATGAAAACAGATATTGATTTGTGTTGTTACTAGCACTGCTAGAGTGGAGATACCTGCCCCATTGACTTGGCCATCATCTCCAGTATCAGGGAATGAACACAGATATTGGTTTGTGTTGTTACTAGCACCACTAGAGTGGAGATACCTGCCCCATTGACTTGGCCACCATCTCCAGTCATTATGCAATATTCATTAATGTGCACAACATGCTCTTATGGTTACACAGTATCGCTATAACATTAGCCTACCATTTAATGATAGCATTGAAAAGCTATACTGTTCTTGTGTGAGTCACTATGCAACTGCATGAATTAGCGAGGCAGCCTATGTGATGCCTATGACTCGTAGTTGTGTGTGAGTAACCTTGCCAATGTACAAAGTTCTGCTTCAGCGGTTCAACTTCCAACAGTGAGGCAAATAGACTAATCCTCTCCTTTGTGTTTGTGCAGAAAATTGTATCGTCTGGTGACGAAAACAAAGATGGAGGGCTTGACTTCAATGAGTTCAACAAATACCTGAAAGAACACGAGAAGAAACTGCGCCTGACGTTCAAGAGCTTGGACAAAAACAACGATGGTAGGTTGCCACATCATATCCTTCTCCACAAGGCACGGGTGATCTGGGGGGGGGGGGGGATCACTGGTGACACAATGTTTAGGAAGTACAGTACTTGATGAGCAGCGAGATCACTACAGATAGACTTCAGTATTTGACATTTGTCCAGGACCCTAGGATGCCGGGAGATGCGTTCAATACCGTCCACTAGGGGCAGCGTGAGCATGTATTACTATCTGGCTCCCAGTTTGCTAGGGCGTTGTGAATGGGGATACAGGAAGGGTCACGGTTCTGTTTTAACCTTATCCCAAACCTTAACCAGGCAAAATTTATGCCTAAACTTAATCCTCAAGTTTTTTATGATTAACCCTCAATTTGTTCTGTTTTTACAACCTTCACCTTTGACCTACTTTCACTTCACCCATAGATGTTCATCCACCCCCCCTGGACTATTGTTGAAATCTGAAGTGAGACTGTGATCTTGTTGTGCTGAGACCTGTCTCTGTCAGAATGACTGCACATGATTCTCACAACAATGTAACATCACTGTTACAACAACAAGGCATGATAGAACATGCATTATACTTATGAACATATACTTGTGAACTAGAGCATGTACTTAAACAAAACCCTTCTATCATTTCCTCCAGGGCACATCGATGCCTCTGAGATCAAGCAATCCCTTGAAGAGCTGGGCATGGACATAACCAAGGAAGAGGCCCAGACCATCCTACAAAGGTTTGTCCTCATAAGCTAAGTGTCCCTTCATTAGCCATGTCATTTCTTACAAACTATAAGCATTTTAGTCTATTCCACTTATCAACTAATCATCAAACCCTTGATGAGTTAAATTAGTGCTGGATTGGAACAAAAATGGTCAAGTTGGCTAAAGCAGAAGTAGAATGGTAACCAGGCTAGTACTGTTACTATCTGCTCTGTGACCTCATATCCTGTTTGTGCAGCATGGACATTGATGGCACCATGATGGTGGACTGGAACGAGTGGAGGGATCACTTCCTGTTCAATCCTGCCCATAACCTGAACGAGATCATACGCTACTGGAAACACTCCTCGGTGAGTGGGTTACCCAGTCCGGAGTCCGGATTCACACCTGCACCCACACACCCCTTGAAAAACAAGATGTGTACAAGCAATATTGTGGAGAAACTCCTATCTTATTGACTTTCTTTCAACAAAATGTTCATCTCCAGTGCATGGTTTATCTCCAGTCCAGATCATCTTACAAATTCTGTTTCTGGGAGATAGCGAGTCCCTTTTATAAACTTTTTGCTGAGACACTACATGCTAGGCTGGTGTTGCTGCAATTTCTCAAGCCACAACTGGTGAGATAGCAGGTCTGGACAAGACGTTCCTCTCTCAGCATTGTACAACTTTATCAGTCAGGCCAGTTGGTAGGGTAGGTGGTAGTGTGTGAGAATAGGCCTGTTGGTAGGGTAGGTGGTAGTGTGTGTTTCTCTACAGCAAGTTTTGTTGACCACATGTGCTACTTACAAATAGCATGCAGTTGATCTTACAGGCCTGACTGATGAAGTTGCAACAGTATAAAAGGCTGCAGTGCACGGGGGCTATTGATCGGGGATATGGATCACCACTGCACAAGTTTTCAAATATTTTTCCCGATGTATGCTTGAGTGCACAATGCTATGATAAACGTTCAAAACTCTTGGTGGTGGCTGATGGGCATAAGGACAATATAACGTCATTCTTCTTTCACTCACTAGGTGCTGGACATAGGTGAGAGCATTGCCATCCCTGATGAGTTCACAGAGGAGGAGAAGACCTCTGGTGGCTGGTGGAAACAGCTGGCGGCCGGGGCGATGGCTGGGGCGGTCTCTCGCACAGGCACCGCCCCCCTGGACAGGGTGAAGGTCTTCATGCAGGTTGAGTACTGGAAGGGTTGTTACTAAAGAGGATGGGAATACAATGCTTTATAACTACAGGTATGATTTAACCACAACCCTTATTCCTAACATCATACCTTGTGAAAAAAGACTACAGTATAACGAATGCAAACATTTCATCAAAATGGTGTATTCTCCAACCCCTGTGGTTGTGTTTCAGGTCCACTCCTCCAAGTCCAACCGGGTCACCCTGCTGGGAGGATTCAAGCAGATGATTAAGGAAGGGGGCGTGGCCTCATTATGGCGAGGGAACGGGGTCAACGTGTTAAAAATAGCCCCTGAGACTGCTATCAAGTTCATGGCCTACGAACAGGTTGGACACCGTTTCTTCTGTTTTTAGTTTGATGGACGGAGGGGGAGAAGCAGGAGGAGAGAGAGACCTATAGAGGAAGTTACAGCGCGACATTTAGAACAGGAAGTAAATAGTACAATGATGGCGGGAATAGGAAATGGGACAGAGAGGGGAAGACAGACAGGGAAAATGAACACCTACAGTATGTGAGAATGCTGTTCATTGACTACAGCGCAGCGGTCAACAGCACAGTGCCTTCCAAGCTCATCACTAAACTATGGACCCTCAAGAGTAGGTTAAAGTACCTGAGTTTGGCACTGAAATTCAAGTACTGGTATACCTTGAAAAACAGACATTTTCTCAAGTTGACACTTGAAAGTACTTGAATTAAAATGAGGGGAGAACAGATAATGATCAAATATGTTTATGAAAAATTATAGAAAAATGTATTGGTTTTGCAAACTATTTTCCAGGCAGACTACCAAATTTGATTTCCTCTCGTGTTTCGTGCTGTGGTTGCCAGGCGAGCTCGCTCATTCCACCCACACTGCCACTCAGCCAGGCAGGTACAGATCTGACTGATTAGGCGCGGCCAAACGTGACATCGATAGCTAAAATTCCCAGGGCGCCCGCAATATTCCACTTTATCAAGCGGCAGCTGTGGTCCTGCTGTTCTGGTGGCCGTTTACGTGCTGTTTTCCTCATACAGCCCTCCCGCCCTTCTCCAGTAGGCATGTCCCAGAACTCTGCTCATCACTACTCAAATGACAAAATCATCAGTACTGACTTACCACTCATGTATATAGTGAAACAGTGTATTATTGAGTAGAACTTGTAAGGTAGTGATGAATATTATGTTTATTTTCTTTTCATGAGGTTGTGGTGCTATACTGCCATCTGGTGGCGATTAGTAACAATTGCATAATATGAACTATTAGAAATGGATGTTCCTTGAAAATAAATATTAGTACTTGAAAGTCCTCGAATTTGACTTGTTATTGTCTGTATGAACCCTTCCTGACGGGCCGGCCCTGGTGGTGAGGGTAGGCAACAACACATCCGCCGCGCTGACCCTCAACACGGGGCCCCGCAATGGTGTGTGCTTAGTCTCCTCCTGTACTCCCTGTTCGCGCACCACTCCAACACCACAATTAAGTTTGCAGACGACATGAAGGTGGTAGGCCTGATCACTGACAACGATGAGACAGCCTACAGGGAGGTCAGAGACCTGTCAGCAAGACAAAAGAGCTGATCGTGGACTACAGGAAACGGAGGGCCGAGCACACCCCCATCCACATCGATGAGGCTGTAGTGGGGCAGGTCGGGAGCTTCAAGTTCCTCGGTGTCCACATCATTAACGAGTATCATGGTCCATACACACACATTCCAACACAGTCATGAAGAGGGCACAACAATGCCTCTTCTCCCTCAGGAGGCTGAAAATATTTGTCCTGGGCCCTCAGATCCTCAACAAATTCTACAGCTGCACCATTGAGAGCATCCTGACTGGTATGGTAACTGCTCGGCCACCAACCGCAAGAAACAGCAGAGGGTAGTGCGTATGGCCCAGTACATCACCGGGGCCAGGCTCACTGCCATCAAGGACCTCTATACCAGGTGGTGTCAGAGGAAGGCCCTTAAAATGTTCAAAGACTCCAGCCACCGATGCACCAAATCTGGAACCAACAGGACCCTGAACAGTTTCTACACCCGAGCCATAAGACTGCTACATAGTTAACCAACCTGGACTATCCACATTTGTCTTTTTTGCACTCACTCTTTTGACTCATCACATATGCTGCTGTTACTGTTACGGTTATGGTCTTTCCTGTTGCCTAGTCACTTTATCCCTACATGTATGTACATATCTACCTTTCACTGCTAGTCTACGGCTGTTGTTTACAGAGGGAGAAAGAGAGGGGTTCTAATAGAATCTCTGTGTTATCCTCATGGTGTATCTCAACTCTCTCCCCCATCAGTATAAGAAGCTGCTGACACCAGAGGGAGGGAAGGTCCAGACCCACCAGAGGTTCATGGCTGGCTCTCTAGCAGGAGCCACCGCCCAGTCATCCATCTACCCCATGGAGGTGAGAGGACCACCCACTGTTACCGAGTGTCTCCGTCACTGTCAGATCCATGGAATTAATTTGATGAAGTAGCAATCCCATAGTACAGCAACATGAATCAGTCAACTGCATTCACGTTAGCAGGTGGTATACAATTAATTTAACATAAGAAACACTTTATCTCAGGAAGAAATATGTCCCTGAAAATATATTTCTCGGGTACATTTTGAACCTAAAAGTTTCAACTTAAACGTTAGTGTAACCGAACATACAAACGTTTCATGGGAACGTTGCAGGAACATTTCTGTGTAACAGTTGTCAGGACGTCACCTGATGGTCCCAAAGAATCTTAGTTTTCTTCCATTACACGTCACACCTTGTTACTTTTGCCGAGTCAATCAAGGCCCTGATTGGTGAACCACTGATCCATTCACAGCTCTTTGTTTTTGGCAAGGGAAACTCACACACAGTGCTTTTAACATAGTGTTTTCAACTTTCATACTGTATTTGACACACGTTGACATGATTACATTGTGCATTTTCATTCATACAGTCATTATTATGCAGTGTGCAAAGCTGTCATCAAGGCAAAGGGTGGCTATTTGAAGAATCTCAAATATAAAATATACTTTGATTTGTTTAACACTTTGTTTGGTTACTACATGATGTTATTTCATAGTTTTGATGTCTTCACTATTATTCTACAATGTAGAAAATAGTCAGTTAAGAAAAACCCTTGAATGAGTAAAACTTTTGATCGGTAGTGTATTTTAATGTAATTATTTGGCAAACACCCTGAACTGATCGAATAAAAATCAGTTTCTCATTGAAAGATTGCAATCTGTAGGATCAGCACACATTATGACAGCATTTCCACTACCTCTCATAAACTATCAGTACTTATTAATTCTATATAGCTGAGCATCATCTCTCCATTGTCTTCTTTCTCCTTTTAGGTGATGAAGACCAGACTGACTCTGGGGAAAACTGGCCAGTATAATGGAATGTTTGACTGTGCCAAGAAGATTCTGAGGAAAGAGGGCATCAAAGCCTTCTATAAAGGCTACACTCCCAACATGATAGGCATCATTCCCTATGCTGGCATCGACCTAGCTGTTTACGAGGTATGCAGGCTGACGATTTCTATCATAGAGTCAATGCTGTTTCTCATTCCACATTGTAGTACTGCAATGATTTACAGTTCACTGACGTGCATTACTGAAAACGGAGAATTCCATAATGTTGGACGTTTTTCAGGACTCAAGATTGAATCCACTGAATTGTGTTCATCGAACGGTTGTGTTATTCTAAATGAGAGAAGGCTGACCACGTTAATGTGACCACTGTCTGAACACCGATTCTCTTTGGCGCCAGTCACATCCCCTAAATGATGATACTTCCCTTGTCCCTTACCCCACCCTCTCTTTGTGCACCCTAGAGCCTGAAGAATGCATGGTTGTCCCGCTATGCCAAAGACACAGCCAACCCTGGCATCTTGGTGCTGTTGGGCTGTGGCACCATCTCCAGCACCTGTGGCCAGCTGGCCAGTTACCCCCTCGCCCTGCTTCGCACACGCATGCAGGCACAAGGTAATAAATACATCTGCAACTAGATGAGATATTCTTTATTTATTGAAGCCGAAAAACATTCCAAATCATCTCTCCAGCAGCACAGAAAGAAATCTTTGACGAATGGATCCAGCTGCTACAGACAGTGTATGTCCTGATATGTAGGCTGCTACAGACAGTGTATGTCCTGATATGTAGGCTGCTACAGACAGTGTATGTCCTGATATGTAGGCTGCTACAGACAGTGTATGTCCTGATATGTAGGCTGCTACAGACAGTGTATGTCCTGATATGTAGGCTGCTACAGACAGTGTATGTCCTGATATGTAGGCTGCTACAGACAGTGTATGTCCTGATATGTAGGCTGCTACAGACAGTGTATGTCCTGATATGTAGGCTGCTACAGACAGTGTATGTCCTGATATGTAGGCTGCTACAGACAGTGTATGTCCTGATATGTAGGCTGCTACAGACAGTGTATGTCCTGATATGTAGGCTGCTACTGATTTGTCCTGATATGTAGGCTGCTACAGACAGTGTATGTCCTGATATGTAGGCTGCTACTGATATGTCCTGATATGTAGGCTGCTACTGATTTGTCCTGATATGTAGGCTGTGTAACCTTTTCTTTCCTTCTGCATCCTTTTGTTCATTTACTGTCTCTCTCAGCAACTCTGGAAGCGTCGGACAAGTCCACCATGACTGGACTGATGAAGGGGATCATGGCTAACGAGGGTTTCTTTGGACTGTACCGGGGTATCCTGCCCAACTTCATGAAAGTGATTCCTGCTGTGAGCCTCAGCTATGTGGTCTACGAGTACATGAAGACCGGCCTGGGGATCTCCAAATGATGCAGGGACAGTCATACAGGATGTTAAGTCTTTAGGTCTTTTTGGACAGTTTAGTTGGAACTTAGTGATCCGCACAGACTTTTATGACAACCAAACGTTGCCATCTTGTGATCACTCTGTGTACTGGGCCTTACGAGGAGAACCATGAAATCAAGGTTGGGTCTGAGATAGGCCATAGCAGTAGACTCTCCAAAAAGGATGCTCTTCTCTTTAACTCCAGGTGAAATTCCAATATGGTGCAATATACCCGTTAAGAACTGCATTATGGACCTTAAAACATAGAGGACGAGGTATCGATGTCTTCAGGTGAACACTGTGAACGAGGTTCAAGAGCTTTGTCCAAACTATTTTTGTTCCACTGTAATATTAGACGCTCCATGCGCACATTTTAGAGAATCCCACACTACTACAGTTTGCTATAGAATTCTGTGGTAAATTGTAGTCTGGGTACCAGTCAATTTAGCTAACGTTCCACTACCTGTACTCCGTGTCATAAGATATATTTAAAGAATGAAGAAAGACCCGTCTCTTTGGAATATGACATGGAGTAGGCTACAAGGAGTGGAATGTTAGCTAAATAGACTGGTACCCATCATCAACGAGCACTCTGGGTTGAGTATGATTGTCCTCCTGGTGGGTCCTGCTTGTGGGTCTTCAGATGGCTGAAGAGGCCGATCCGGGAGCCACATATTTTGATGCGGTATGGGCCAGGGTGAGTGGTGGTGGCAGGTGGGCGTTCTTGATGGGAAGTCTCTCCTTTCGAAGTTGCCGCTTGTCCTCTGCGGCACGGCAGAGATTTTCTTTGTACCATGCAACTTCGTCGTGGACAGCTTTTCTCCATGTCGACCTGTCGAGGAGTGGAATGTTAGCCAAAAAGGCTGGTACCCAGGCTAAGTAAACTGTAGTATACTGTAGAATACTATACTACACACGGTAGTATCCCTCGATCAGGGTATTACTTAATATATAATTTGGTAGTATACTGTAGAATACTATACTACACAGTGTGGTATTCCTCATTCATGTGTAGTACTTACTGTAGAATTCTGTAGTGAATTCTGTAGAAATATATTATAATATTTGAATAACTATAGTATATTAGTAATATATGCATAAAACACGATAGTAAATAGTACAGTCATGTCCACAGAACACTGCAGTACATACTATAGTTTTTTAACTATAGTAATACTACAGTATTTATAAGTGTGCCTTACCCTCAGTTCAATATCATATGTTTCTATCTTATTTGGTTGGTTATATTTATTTGTACAGGTTAGTGTCATTTACAACTGCTGTTTTAATGCAATGTTTTCACGTGTTTTAACAGATGATTTACAAACATGTCTTTTTTTACTTTGTGCTTTTCTTGAAAGACAATGCCTACCCTGTTGTTGACCATTAAGCTGAATCTCAAGCAAAAATATTCATCGTTACAAAAGCTTGCTTGCAAATGTTGTCTATGAATCATTACTGGAGCTGAGGGGAAAGTCTTAAAAAATGCTGCCTCTTTTTTTGCTAAGCTTGACTGAAATTTAAGTAGGTTGTCTACTGTCAATACTGGTTTCCAATTCAGAATCACTTCAGGATCCCCCCTACACACACACTCCATATGCATGCCATGCACCCACTAAAGATTTTTACTACTTGAGGCCAATGGTTGTTATGTTGCATCAATGTCTTATGTCTTAATTATGTTTGAATATGTAATAGGTTTACTATGCCTGAATTAATTGACATTGTGAGAGTTGTATGAATGTCCTCACAAAGCTTAGACTGAAAGAAAAGCAATGCATGTGTTATGGGTCGAAACAAATGTTTACAGATGGTTGTCCACGTATAAATAAATATTCACAATGGAATGTTTTCAATTTAATTTAAATGAATAGTGCACACCCAGTGCAAAGCCAACTCCAAATTGTCAATGCTATGTGCATGTCGCATCTAGAGGTCTTGCAGTGCACGTTTGTGAATGCTTATTCCGCGAATGATTTAATTGATCTGTGTCAATCAACTCTAGATCATCGTCATCCCTGTGCGGACATCCAAAAACCTATCCAATCAATTTACTGTGTACCTTTAAATATATATATATATATATATATATATATATATATATATATATATATATATATTATTCATAATACAAAAATCAACAACTTACATCAAACATGTCAAACAAAACAAAACACGGGTATTAACAAGAAAATACTCAAACATACAAAAAATATCAATAAAATAATAAAAATAACTATTCTAGTGCAATTGTATTCACCCTGAGAAAATGTCATGATTAAGGAAGCTGTTATTCACTAGGGATAATGTCTTAAGAGAATTCAATCAAAAACATGTGTAATTTTGGTATAGAATTCTGGAATTTGTGTTTGTTTATAAAGTATTTGGCAACAAGAATTTTTTAAAATGCAATCATTTCAATGGTCTTGTTATCATTGCAATAGTAACATATTATATCCTTCATGTCAAAAACATGGGTAGTGTTCATAATGGTAAATAAGTATTCTGCAAGGTTTTCACAGAATTCGGACACACATTTACATTCAAAGAACGAGTCAGATTCTCACCTTTTTCACAGAAAACGCAGGTAATAGCCACAAATTTGGACAACATAATTTACATGGATATATCTTGTGTAGAATTTTAAAGTGCACTTCCTTAAATTTGTTTGGTATACAATAACCAAGCTTTTTCTAGACAATGTCAGGAATAAGCACGTTCCATAAAGATTTTCCTCTCGGTGTAAGTTGGTTTTGTGAATTAAGAATTTGTCTTATATATTTATTACAACTACATTTCTCAAGTAAGCCCACGCCTTCCAATCTCAGTTCTGGATAAGCTCTGTAATCATTCCCAAAGCTAAGATTAGTTTTCATTAGTGTAGTTAAACCACTGGGAATGGCTTTGATCACAGCAATAAACTCTGAAAGGTATTGGAAATTCATTCAATGTTATAAATTCTTCATATGTAAGAATATTACCTCTGATGTCAAAAACATCAAGAACAAAGTCAATATTCCTCTCATGCCAGCTGGGGTAGAACAATGACTTATTCCTTACAGTTATGTCTGAATTATTCCACAAAAGAGCTTTACGTGGGGAAAAATTGTTCAGGAAATATTTTCCAGGCCATTAAAGCTTGTTGGTGAAACCTAGCCAATTTAGTGGTTAATCATTCAGGAATATAATTACATTTCAGTAAAAATGTAACTTATTACACATTATTTGGAATGAAATACCATATTGAATCGGTACTAATCAAACATATTTTCAACCAGTTTTCAACCAAATCCAACCAACACTTCCAGACCGCCTTCAGCTCTTTTATTAGAGAGGACTGACTCTTTTAGTTTGTGAGACTTATTTTTCCAGATGAAGTCAAGAAAGGTCTTGTTGATCTCTTTACAACTAGAGGGACTTACAAATAACGATAATGAGGGGTACACGAAACGAGACAGTCTGACTAAGTGCTTTTTTTTGACAGATGTATTCCTAAATATTTAGCACAGTCCTTTACAGAAATGTTTTCTATTTCTTTATCATCAGTCATATAAACATAAGATTTCACATTTAGAAACGTTCAGTTTTAATCCTGATGCAATGATAGCATTAAGGGCATGGGCGACCTGGTCTTTGTTTCTTAAAAAAAGAGTATCAGCCAGTTGGGAAATTTAGATTTCTTTGTTTAAAATGGTTAAGCCATACAGATTTGCATTATTCAGAATATCTAGAGAAAGAAGTTCCACAACCAAAATGAATACAAATGGCATCCCTGTTGTACACTTCTGTTGATACGGAATCTTTTGATGTATTAAGGTTTAGTAACACATAACTCTTTTATATTGTTGTAAAACATGCGAATGACTTCGATAACATTTTCACCGAAGCCAACAAGTTTACCGATTGAAGCAAATCGATGTTGATGTCGTAATCGATCGAACGCGATGAACTAACAAATGTTTTTGAAATTAAACACAATATAGATTTAAACAGTGCCACAAAAACGTTTATTCATAGATAACTGTTCGCTATAGAGCTCAGCGTACTACTGAATATGGTAAATTGTTGTTCATCATGTTTACTGAGCTTTCAAGAATGTACTATATTTGTAATCTGTCTCTCGCTATTTGTATAGGAGAAACCCTGGGTGAAAGAATTGAAATGGGTACTAGAGGATTTGAAGGATGACCCTAAGAAAGCTGTCTATCGACCAAGCAGCAGGACCGAAGTTAAGAAAATTGTAAGACCTTTCTAAATGCGCCATCAACCATAATATGGAGGAAATGAACTATACATTTAACACATAAGGATAATCACTTCACTTCACCCCTACCTATATCCTATATGTACAAATTACCTCGACTAACCTGTACCCCAGTACACTGACTCGGTACCGGTACCCCCTGTATATAGCCTCGTTAGTGTTATTTTATTGTGTTACATTTAATTATTTTTTACTGGAGTTTATTTGATAAATATTTTCCAAACTCTTCTTGAACTGCACTATTGGTGTAAAGGGCTTGTCAGCATTTCACGGTAAGGTCTACTTGTTGTATTCTGCATTTCACGGTAAGGTCTACTTGTTGTATTCTGCATTTCACGGTAAGGTCTACTTGTTGTATTCTGCATTTCACGGTAAGGTCTACTTGTTGTATTCTGCATTTCACGGTAAGTTCTACTTGTTGTATTCTGCATTTCACGGTAAGGTCTACTTGTTGTATTCTGCATTTCACGGTAAGGTCTACTTGTTGTATTCTGCATTTCACGGTAAGGTCTACTTGTTGTATTCTGCATTTCACGGTAAGGTCTACTTGTTGTATTCTGCATTTCACGGTAAGGTCTACTTGTTGTATTCTGCATTTCACGGTAAGGTCTACTTGTTGTATTCTGCATTTCACGGTAAGGTCTACTTGTTGTATTCTGCATTTCACGGTAAGGTCTACTTGTTGTATTCTGCATTTCACGGTAAGGTCTACTTGTTGTATTCTGCATTTCACGGTAAGGTCTACTTGTTGTATTCTGCATTTCACGGTAAGTTCTACTTGTTGTATTCTGCATTTCACGGTAAGGTCTACTTGTTGTATTCTGCGCATGTGACAAATAAAGTTTGATTGGTTTGATTTGACTTGAAGTAACTAATGAGATCCATTTAGGTCTGCATTATTGGTGATTCTGGAGAAGATAATGTACATGTTATTCTTATTCTTCCAGAATCCTTATACTTGATATACGCATTCTCTAACTAAAGACATTTCTTCTTACAGTACATAACTGCTGATAATCAAGAGTATCTGGAAGTTAAGAAGAGGACCAAACAAAAGTCAGAGAAGGTATCTAGCGATATCTTTTACATGCTGATGATGCCATCCATAGTTGATTATTTTATTCAACACGTCCATACAATCAATAGATTAACAATGCCTTTTGCCATTTTGTGAATGAAATGCGTCTCAGTTAATGTATTAGGCGTCTAAGCTCAAAACACAACTTTGATAGAATAATCAACAGAAAGTCCTAACACATAACTGGTAAACCCAATGCCTTGTCTACATGTTCTCTACCTCTCAGTCCTATTCCCACTCCTCCAGAAGCAGGGCAGTGATGACCCCAGTTGTCCCTATAGCTCCGGGGGAGCTGGAGTCCCCTGGGACCAGTGATGATGAGGAGGCCACAGACCGGAAGGAGAGGGTCTCCAGTGCCAGGGAACGCCATGAGCAAGCCAAAGCCATGATGGACACATTCACTGAGAAGTTCCACTCTATCGCAGAGGATCTCCAAGAGATGAAGGTACTGGTCAGAGAAGGGACCAGTGGTCTCCAACCCTAGACTTTGAGATTGACAGAGTATGCATCAACCTTTGTTCCTACCCAGCACTAACTGATTTTACTGATCATCAAGACCTTCATTAGCTGAACCAGGTTGGTTAGTGCTGGGCTTTAAACAAAACCTTGTACACCCTGTGGTTCTCCAAGCTGTTGATCGCTAGTTTGTCAGCATAGATATGTGTGAAAACCCTGCGCCTCTGAAGATATACTATGTTTATATCAGAATCCTACATGAGCTGTAGAACTGTGATGTGCTACTTTCCCCCTTGACTGCACCTAGATTCCCAGGAAGAGGTCCACTCGACTGCAGTCATCATGCTCCCAGTCTGCCAATGAGGATGGATCCCCTCTGGCCTCTACCCAATCAGATAAGGCCCTGAGGCGAGACTGGTCTCTACATATGATTACAGCCGGAGAGGCCGGTGGTGACATCAATCGAACACCTTCATCAGCGTCATTATTCTCTTTGCCAACCATTTATGAGGTCGTCAATGGGAGCAGGGAGTCCAAACCTGATGTGTCCGGAGATGATGTCAAAAAGAGCAAGACATCCAAATGTAAAGTCAGGCAAGGCTTTCGCTATTTCACCAAGGCTTTGACTGGACTGTTGGTTAGTACGTTTAGCTTTTTTCTCTGTGTCTGGTATGAGACCTTAACTGTGAGTGTAATTGGTATTGTTAGGGGAAATAACCACACAAGTTTTCCATCGGTGCTATGCTTCTGCTGGTCTACAGTACTCTCCAAAACACGTTACAAATGCCGTGGTCTATTGATTCAGTCATTCATTGTAAGTTCCTTATTTATATGAAATAATGAATGACTTCATGTCTCTTTTACTTTTCATGAACCTCCCAAAGCGTACAAAAGATGACCCTACTGGAGATGGACGGATTGCGCGAAGTGTGACACCATCCAATGACACACTCAACATGGTCATGGCTCCTCCACATCCACTCACTAACTGGCATTTGTGAACTACATTCAGACAAAAAGGCAACCGCATTTTGTATGGATGATATTTAGCAGAGGATATGTTTTTATTATATAAAGGATACAAATGAATAATACAACTGTTCTGTTGGGAGTAGCGGTGTTTGGGTGGAATCACTGGGGAAGCCAGAAAAAAAAGCCATATTACAACCTATGTGTTGTGAAAATTGCGTTGTTTGCTCTATAAATCCTGTTAGTTCATGTGCATTGCGACCGTGATATACAGTTCTGTAAAGAAATGAAGAGACCACTGCAAAATTATCAGTTTCTCTGGTTGTACTATTTATAGGTATGTGTTTGGGTAAAATTAACATTTTTGTTTTATTCTATAAACTATCGACAACATTTCTCCCAAATTCCAAATAAAAATATTCTAATTTAGAGCATTTATTTGCAGAAAATTACAACTGGTCAAAATAACAAAAAAGATGCAAAGTTGTCAGACCTCGAATAATGCAAAGGAAAATAAGTTCATATTCATTTTTAAACAACACAATACTAATGGTTTAACTTAGGAAGAGTTCAGAAATCAATATTTGGTGGAATAACCCTGATTTTCAATCACAGCTTTCATGCGTCTTGGCATGCTCTCCACAAGTCTTTCATATTGATGATGGGTGACTTTATGCCAGTCCTGGTGCAACAATTCAAGCAGCTCGGCTTTGTTTGATGGCTTGTGACCATCCATCTTCCTCTTGATCACATTCCAGAGGTTTTCAATGGGGTTCAGGTCTGGAGATTGGGCTGGCCATGACAGGGTCTTGATCTGGTGGTCCTCCATCCACACCTTGATTGACCTGGCTGTGTGGCATGGAGCATTGTCTTGCTGTAGAGCACTGCCTTGCTGAAGCACCCCCAGATCATCACCGATCCTCCACCAAATTTCACATAGGTTGCGAGATCTGGAAAGGCCTACAAGCCACAGTGTCTCGCACCTACTGTGAAATTTGGTGGAGGATCGGTGATGATCTGGGGGTGCTTCAGCAAGGCTGGAATCGGGCAGATTTGTCTTTGTGAAGGACGCATCAAGCCACGTACAAGGTTGTCCTGGAAGAAAACTTGCTTCCTTCTGCTCTGACAATGTTCCCGCAAGTCGCAAAGAAAACAGGAGCTGCCTCCTCTATTCCAGCACCATTTGAACATCATCAAACCCCCTCTGCTCAGTCTAATACAGTGACAACTAAAAGATACCAAAAACAATTTAGTCCAAACGTAAGCTAAATATGATGTGGCTGTCCATGGTTCTAATTTTTGTGTGCTTGTGCGTGTGTGTGCACATTCATGCAAGTAGAAAAAACCTGTTTACCCACCCTACTTATAGAGAAACGCCAATGCCATCCTCCTCTTTTGCATGCTGACGAAAGTGTCTATCACGCCATCATACATATCAGGCTTTTATTTTTTGTTTTCCTAGGCTACCCGGCTAAAATGCCTGCTTGCGAGCCTAACTTCCTTTCATGGGCAACGTTAGCTAGTTAACATTAGCCTTCTAACATGCATCTACATATTGAACTCTCAGGCCCAGGGGCACAATTTATGAATGAATGTTTGGATCAGGATCACTGTTATAATCATTGGCCAATACTTATTTTCCACCATAATTTGCAAATAAATTCATAAAAAATCCTACAATGGGATTTTCTGGAATTTTTTTCTCATTTTGTCTGTCATAGTTGAAGTGTACCTATGATGAAAATTACAGGCCTCTGTCATCTTTTTAAGTGGGAGAACCTGCACAATTGGTGGCTGACTAAATACTTTTTTGCTCCACTGTACACACACTGCTCAAAAAAATAAAGGGAACACTTAAAAAACACAATGTAACTCCAAGTCAATCACACTTCTGTGAAATCAAACTGTCCACTTAGGAAGCAACACTGATTGACAATACATTTCACATGCTGTTGTGCAAATGGAATAGACAACAGGTGGATATTATAGGCATTTAGCAAGACACCCCCAATAAAGGAGTGGTTCTGCAGGTGGTGACCAGACCACTTCTCAGTTCCTATGCTTCCTGGCTGATGTTTTGGTCACTTTTGAATGCTGGCGGTGCTTTCAATCTAGTGGTAGCATGAGACGGAGTCTACAACACACACAAGTGGCTCACGTAGTGCAGCTCATCCAGGATGGCACATCAATGCGAGCTGTGGCAAGAAGGTTTGCTGTGTCTGTCAGCGTAGTGTCCAGAGCATGGAGGCGCTACCAGGAGACAGGCCAGTACATCAGGAGAGGGCAACAACCCAGCAGCAGGACCGCTACCTCCGCCTTTGTGCAAGGAGGAGCAGGAGGAGCACTGCCAGAGCCCTGCAAAATGACCTCCAGCAGGCCACAAATGTGCATGTGTCTGCTCAAACGGTCAGAAACAGACTCCATGAGGGTGGTATGAGGGCCCGACGTCCACAGGTGGGGGTTGTGCTTACAGCCCAACACCGTGCAGGACGTTTGGCATTTGCCAGAGAACACCAAGATTGGCAAATTTGCCACTGGCGCCCTGTGCTCTTCACAGATGAAAGCAGGTTCACACTGAGCACGTGACAGATGTGACAGAGTCTGGAGACGCCGTGGAGAACGTTCTGCTGCCTGCAACATCCTCCAGCATGACCGGTTTGGCGGTGGGTCAGTCATGGTGTGGGGTGGCATTTCTTTGGGGGGGCCACACAGCCCTCCATGTGCTCGCCAGAGGTAGCCTGACTGCCATTAGGTCCTGAGATGAGATCCTCAGACCCCTTGTGAGACCATATGCTGGTGTGGTTGGCCCTGGGTTCCTCCTAATGCAAGACAATGCTAGACCTCATGTAGCTGGAGTGTGTCAGCAGTTCCTGCAAGAGGAAGGCATTGATGCTATGGACTGGCCCGTCCGTTCCCCAGACCTGAATCCAATTGAACACATCTGGGACATCATGTCTCGCTCCATCCACCAACAGACTGTCCAGGAGTTGGCGAATGCTTTAGTCCAGGTCTGGGAGGAGATCCCTCAGGAAACCATCCACCACCTCATCAGGAGCATGCCCAGGCGTTGTAGGGAGGTCATACACACTACTGAGCCTCATTTTGACTTGTTTTAAGGACATTACATCAAGTTGGATCAGCCTGTAGTGTGGTTTTCCACTTTAATTTTGAGTGTGACTCCAAATCCAGACCTCTATAGGTTGATACATTTGATTTCCATGGATCATTTTTGTGTGATTTTGTTGTCAGCACATTCAACTATGTAAAGAAAAAAGTATTTAATAAGAATATTTCATTCATTCAGATCTAGGATGTGTTATTTGAGTGTTCCCTTTATTTTTTTGAGCAGTGTATAATTAGTAATGCAAAATATTTCAGCATTATTAAAGTGACTGGTGTTCCATTATTAAAGTGGCAAGTGATTTCAAGTCTATGTACAGGGCAGCAGCCTCTAATGTGCTAGTGATGGCTATTTAACAGTCTGATGGCCTTGAGATAGAAGCTGTTTTTCAGTCTCTCGGTCCCAGCTTTGATGCACCTATACCGACCTCGCCTTCTGGATGATAATGGGGTGAACAGGCAGTGGCTCGGATGATTGTTGTCCTTGATTATCTTTTTGACCTTCCTGAGACATCGGATGCTGTAGGTGTCCTGGAGGGCAGGTAGTTTGCCCCGGTGATGCGTTGGGCAGACCACACCACCCTCTGGAGAGCCCTGTGGTTGCGGGCGGTGCAGTTGCCGTACCAGGCGGTGATACAGCCGACAGGATGTTCTCAATTGTGCATCTGTAAAAGTTTGTGAGGGTTTTAGGTGCCAAGCCAAATTTTCCAGCCTCCTGATGTTGAAGAGTCGCTGTTGCACCTTCTTCACCACACTGTCTGTGTGGGTGGACCATTTCAGTTTGTCAGTGATGAGTACGCTGAGGAACTTGAAGCTTTCCACCTTCTCCACTACGGTCCCATCGATGTGGATTGGGGTGTGCTCTCTCTGCTGTTTCCTGAAGTCCACAATCAGCTCCTTTGTTTTGTTGCTGTTGGTTGAGGTTATTTTCCTGGCACCACACTCCCAGGACCTTCACCTCCACCCTGTAGGCTGTCTCGTCATTGTTGGTCATCAGGCCTGCTACTGTTGTGTTGTCTGCAAACTTGATGATTGAGTTGGAGGCATGTGTGGCCACGCAGTCATGGGTGATTAGGGAGTACAGGAAGGGGCTGAGCACGCATCCTTGTGGGGCCCAAGTGTTGAGGATCAGCGAAGTGGAGGTGTTGTTTCCTACCTTCACCACCTGGGGGCGGCCCATCAGGAAGGTCAGGACCCAGTTGTACCTTAATGAAGAACTTGGAGGGTACTATGGTGTTGAAGGCTGAGCTGTAGTCAATGAACAGCATTCTTACTTAGGTATTCCTCTTGTCCAGATGTGTGATAGCATCGTCTGTGGATCTATTGGGGCGGTAAGCAAATTGAGTTTGAGTTTATTTTATTTTTACAGGGACAGTGCACATTAATCAACGTTTCAGTAAAAGTGCAGGTTTTAGCCAGCCGGTTAATTTTCAACCGCAGTCCCTGGGCAGGTTATTTAAAAACAATTACAATATAGACAATCATTGAGCAGTGAGCACACACAGAGCAACATAGGACAAGCAAAACGTAGCATACAGACAGAGCAACAGAACAAAAAGCAGCAAGACACAATTCATAAAAGCAACAGTGTTTCCACACCTCACAAGCTACAGACAACATGGAAAGCGGCAATACACAGCTAGGGATTATGATCACAAATCTGATTGACCTTTAGGCATGTATTCATACATTTTGTGAAAGTGTGATAGGTGGTGCAGTTATGTGTGTCTGATGGCAGTGTATTCCAGACATGGGAAGCTCTCACAGTGAAAGCAGATTTACTAAAGGTGCTTTTCCTTAAGGAAAATACAGTCACCTCTCATGGCAGACCTTGTGGATCTGCTGCCATATGTTAGGGTTTTCTGTTTAACAAAAATACTGAGTGGAGGGGGAGCCAGGCCATTTAGGATCTTGAATACAAGACATGCGTCGGTGTATTGCACAAGATTTTCCCAACTCAGGAGCTCATGCTTTCTGAGGATGTAACAGTGATGGCTTTTGGGCTTCCTATCAAGCACTTTGAGAGCCTGTTTGTAGACGGACTGAATAGGTTTTAATGTTGTACAGCAAGCTTGGGCCCAACTAGTCAAGCAGTATGTTAAGTGGGGGAGTATCATAGATTTGAAGTACAGTTTCGCTACCTCTGTAGTCAAACAATTTTGTATAAATCGGAAATTAGCTAGGTTGAATGTGGTTATATGAATGACCTTTATCCACATGCTTTTTAAAAGAGAGTATGATGCCAAGGTACTTAAATTCATATACCACCTGGAGCTTCTCCCCTGACACACAGACATCTGGTTCAGTAGCATCTGTTGCCCTCTTTGTGAAGAACATGCAAACTGTTTTTTTCACATTGAGATGCAAACAAGAGTCACTGAGCCACTTTGTAACCTGGACCATTACAGTAGTGAGTTCTTGTGCAGCTTGTTGTTTGCTCTTTGCATGCACATATATCACTGTATCATCTGCATGCATTTGAACTTCAGACCCAGTACAGACAGAATGCGTTTTGTAGTGGGTCTAGGGTGTCAGGTAAGGTAGAGGTGATATGATCCTTGACTAGTCTCTCAAAGCACTTCATGATGACAGAAGTGAGTGCTATGGGCCGATAGTCATTTAGTTCAGTTACCTTTGCTTTCCTGGGTACAGGAACAATAGTGGACATCTTGAAACATGTGGGGACAACATACTGGGATAGGGAGAGATTGAATATGTATGTAAACACCAGCCAGCTGGTCTGCGCAGGCTTTGAGGACGCTGCTAGGGATGCCGTTTGGCCGGCAGCTTTGCGAGGGTTAACACGCTTACTCACCTCAGCCAATATTGTTTTGCTTATAATCTGCGCAATGATGTGCCAAATCGTTCAGTGTATTTAGTGTATTTTTATTGGGTCATTAGAATAAGCTGCCATATGTGGTAATATTTCTCTAGGAGCTGATCCGTGCAGTATTGTGAAATAATTATATGGTGAAAGCAGTGCTGCGTTTTTAAAAGTTTTTATCCTATCAGTATCGAAACATGCTCCAATGACGCACAGCGACCGCTCTCTCTGGGTGGTGTTTTCTCTCTGCGCAGTGTTTTGGGAAACGCATGATCCATCTTCGACTGTTGAAGGAAAGATGCATCGTTAAAACACTCGTAAGCCTAAATTCGGGAAACCGGGCCCAGGTTAGGTGTACGTGTATCACCTTTTCAGTTCAAGAAACGTGTTTCTTTATTTGTCCCAATGTATGTATAGTTTTTCCTTGTGGTGTATCCGTAGTTGGTGATACGCATTGTGAAGAAGAATGTTGATGTTGTTGAAGAGGAAGACTCAGTGGTAAACAAACTCAAAATCGTGTAATTTGGTGAGTAACTGCCACATACAGACTCGATTGATTAAAATGTGGTGTCATGATGTTAGCATAATGTCATGTGTTGACATTTCACACCCTAAGTATAGCCTAGCCCACAAAAGGTGTTGAGCCAGCTAAAACTATTCCCTGCTGCGATCAGGGAGCAATTGAACTTGATCTGTAGACTATAATCATTGCCAGATTGCTTGGTCGTTCAAGTTTGTTTCTTCGTTATTTTGGAGCAGCAAATCCAAGACCGACTTGATGATTGTCAGAAGTGTCTAGACAGCTGGTGGGCCAAGCAGAGCGCTTCTATTTATGTTGCAGCTAACGTTAGCTAGCTAAGTACAGTCAATATTCAGCTGTTACCATTATCGCCAATTTTAGACATGGATTGTTCGCAGATTTGCTGGCTATTCTGTATAGCTAGCTAGTTATGCAAATGACAGGGTTGCACAAATGAAAAGGCAAAACATTTAGCTTAAAAGTCCAATGTATCCGTTTTTATCTCGGTATCAAATAATTTCTGTGTAATAATTAAAACTGTAATATGTAACCCAACCAAATTCACATAGAAAAGTGAGTTATAGATCTGTTATTCTCATTGATAGCAAGTCTAAGAAGTGGTAGATCAGTTCTATGTGTGCTATTTCTACCCTTCCCATTCTTAAATACATAATTTTGTTTACTTTATTTTCGGTTTTCTACACCAGCTTCAAGAAGCTGAAAATACATTTTGTTGGTCATTGAAAATATATTTCACAGCGATTTAGATGGTACAATGATTCTCTATCAATGATTCTCTATCATTGTTCCTTATAAACTGAAATTATGCGAACTGTTATCATTTTAGCAACCAGGAAATGGTGGAGTGATTTCTTCATATTGCACCTTTTTTAAGTACTTATTTATAACAAGGGTTATATGGAGAAAATCAGACCTCTGAAATGAAAATGTATGGCCCTCCCTTCAGCTAAATATATTTGACCTAAACCCTCCCTGAACACTAAAAACAAACAAAACAAGTGACCCTCCCCTACACCCAGAATAATAATGAAAACATGAAGTGAATAGCAGAGAGCATGTCTACCATTTACCCTCACTTCTTGGACAGACCAGAGCCTTAGATATGCAGTTTTACTGTTCTTCGTCCTGTAAGCATTACATGGCAAAGCAGGAATTCTGATAGGGCTGCGGGCCAGAAGGTTCTGGGTTCGAAGACCACCGTGGACAAGAGTGGTGGTAAAAGCATTGCATGAACATATTTTTAAAAATTTAATAACACACAAATGACCAAAGTTACAGGATAAGAATGGACAGAGAGGTAAACCTACGTGTGTGTGTTCATATGATATGTATCCAAGGACAAATCAGTGCGTCTTGTTTGGAACTAAACACTCCCTGTTTGCAAATAATTAAAACTGAAACTTAGTAGGAATCTGAGCATACTTTCAAAAGTTAGGCCTACCTTTCCACCCCAGACAGAGAAGGCCTACTGATGCAGAGAAATGTAAGCTTTCACTGCTGGCTACTCTTCTTCTGTGGTTTAACCTAATGAGAGAAGGTCACAAGTGTTTACCTAAAAGCTGTCTGGTTTTAAACATCTTCTATTGTACAGAAAGTGAATGAATAGCTTAATCAATAAATATAACTTTGCTCCGTGCTTCTCCAAGCATCCACTTCGTAGCCTATAGGCTACGGATCATTTGATTGAGACCACGCTAAATAGCCCATAGGCTACGGATCATTTGATTGAGACCACGCTAAATAGCCCATAGGCTACGGATCATTTGATTGAGACCACGCTAAATAGCCCATAGGCTACGGATCATTTGATTGAGACCACGCTAAATAGCCTATAGGCTACGGATCATTTGATTGAGACCACGCTAAATAGCCCATTGGCTACGGATCATTTGATTGAGACCACGCTAAATAGCCCATAGGCTACGGATCATTTGATTGAGACCACGCTAAATAGCCTATAGGCTACGGATCATTTGATTGAGACCACGCTAAATAGCCCATAGGCTACGGATCATTTGATTGAGACCACGCTAAATAGCCCATAGGCTACGGATCATTTGATTGAGACCACGCTAAATAGCCTATAGGCTACGGATCATTTGATTGAGACCACGCTAAATAGCCCATAGGCTACGGATCATTTGATTGAGACCACGCTAAATAGCCCATAGGCTACGGATCATTTGATTGAGACCACGCTAAATAGCCTATAGGCGCACTTGATATTGGAAATGCCGAGTGGAGAATCACACGTGAAGGGAAGCATCAGGCAGGCATCGATATATAGCCTAATAAGCAACTCATTCTAAAACACTGAGAAATATTGACATTTCATCAATTACAAATGACATTTTCCTCCAGGTAAACATTCTGTATATTTCGATCCATCCCTTACTGTGGTTGTTTTAAATTAAAATGAAAAAAAATAAAAAATGCTAATAGCTATTTCTTGTTCTTAGCAAATAGCTATTTCTCAAGCAAGAATTTAGCATGGACTGACTGGGAATGGTCTGAGTGGGGAGGGTAAAACTGAAAACTAGCTGTTATTGACAGAGAGGTTTGGAAGTGGAACTCTCTTTTTTTATTGGTCTGTTGACTAATTTACCACCTGGTGATGTCACCAGGCAGGCCAAATCTCCATCCCAACAAACAGGGATGGAGTTTCAGGCTGTATTTTCAAACAGCTCTTACACTAAAATGGCATTATCAATTTCACAGTATTATTCCAACCTCATAGTGTGGGAATATAAACTCATCAAAAAAAGAAACGTCCTCTCATTGTCAACTGCGTTTATTTTCAGCAAACTTAACATGTGTAAATATTTGTATGAACATAACAAGATTCAACAATTGAGACATCAACTGAACAAGTTCCACAGACATGTGACAAACGAAAATGGAATAATGTGTCCCTGAACAAAAGGAGGGGGGGGGTCAAAATCAAAAGTAACAGTCAGTATCTGGTGTGGTCACCAGCTGCATTAAGTACTGCAGTGCATCTCTTCCTCATAGACTGCACCAGATTTGCCAGTTCTTGCTGTGAAATGTTACCCTGCTCTTCCACCAAGGCACCTGCAAGTTCCCAGACATTTCTGGGTGGAATGGCCCTAGTCCTCCCTAGAGGTCGACCAATTATGATTTTTCAACACCGATACCGATTGTTGGAGGACAAAAAAAAGCCGATACCGATTAATCGGCCAATTTTTTTTACAATTTATTTGTAATAATGACAATTACAACAATACTTAATGAGCACTTATTTTAACTTAATATAATACATCAATAAAATCAATTTAGCCTCAAATAAATAATGAAACATGTTCAATTTGGTTTAAATAATGCAAAAACAAAGTGTTGGAGAAGAAAGTAAAAGTGCAATATGTGCCATGTAAGAAAGCTAATGTTTAAGTTCCTTGCTCACAACATAAGAACATATGAAAGCTGGTGGTTCCTTTTAACATGAGTCTTCAATATTCCCAGGTAAGAAGTTTTAGGTTGTAGTTATTATAGGAATTATAGGACTATTTCTCTCTATACCATTTGTATTTCATATACCTTTGACTATTGGATGTTCTTATAAGGACTTTAGTATTGCCAGTGTAACAGTATAGCTTCCGTACCTCTCCTCGCCGCTACCTGGGCTCGAACCAGGTACACAACGACAACAGCCACCCTCGAAGCAGCGTTACCCATGCAGAGCAAGGGGAACAACCACTCCAAGTCTCAGAGCGAGTGACGTTTGAAACACTATTAGCGCGCACCCCGCTAACTAGTTAGCCATTTCACATCGGTTACACCAGCCTAATCTCAGGAGTTAATAGGCTTGAAGTCATAAACAGTGCAATGCTTGAAGCACAACGAAGAGCTGCTGGCAAAACGCACGAAAGTGCTGTTTGAATGAATGCTTATGAGCCTGCTGGTGCCTACCATCGCTCAGTCAGACTGCTCTATCAAATCATAGACTTAATTATAACATAATAACACACAGAAATGTGAGTCTTAGGTCATTAATATGGTCGAATCCGGAAACTATCATCTCGAAAACAAGACGTTTATTCTTTCAGTGAAATACGGAACCGTTCCCTATTTTATCTAACGGGTGGCATCCATAAATCTAAATATTCCTGTTACATTGCACAACCTTTAATGTCATGTCATAATTACGTAAAATTCTGGCAAATTATAGTTCTCCATGAGCCAGGCGGCCCAAATTGTTGCATACTACGCAAGAGAAGTGACACAATTTCACCTGGTTAATATTGCCTGCTAACCTGGATTTCTTTTAGCTAAATATGCAGGTTGCGAATGCGCACTGCATCGATTATATGCAATGCAGGACATGCTAGATAAACTAGTAATATCAACCATGTGTAGTTATAACTAGTGGTTATGATTGATTAAGTTTAATGCTAGCTAACAACTTACCTTGGCTTCTTACTGATTTCGCGTAACAGGCAGGCTCCTCGTGAGGCAGGTGGTTAGAGCATTGGACTAGTTAACCGTAAGGTTGCAAGATTGAATCCCTGAGCTGAGAAGGTAAAAATCTGTTGTTCTGCCCCGGAACAAGGCAGTTAACCCACCGTTCCTAGGCCGTCATTGAAAATAAGAATGTGTTCTTAACTGACTTGCCTAGTTAAAGGTTAAAGATTTCCGATTGTTATGAAAACTTTAAATCGGCCCTAATTAATCGGCCATTCCGATTAACCGATCCAACTAGTTCCAGACGTGCTCAATGGAATTGAGATCCGGGCTCTTCACTGGCCATGGCAGAACACTGACATTCCTTTCTTGCAAGAAATCACGCAGAGAATGAGCAGTATGGCTGGTGATATTGTCATGCTGGAGGGTCATGTCAAGATGAGCCTGCAGGAAGGGTACCACATGAGGGAGGAGGATGTCTTCCCTGTAACGCACAGCATTGAGATTGCCTGCAATGAAATGACAACAAGCTTAGTCCGATGATGCTGTGACACATCACCCCAGACGATGACGCACCCTCCACCTTCAAATAGATCCCGCTCCAGAGTACAGGCCTCGGTGTAACGCTCATTCCTTCGACGATAAATGCGATTCCGACCATCACCCCCGGTGAGACAAAACCGTGACTCGTCAGTGAAGAGCACTTTTTGCCAGTCCTGTTTGGTCCAGCAACGGTGGGTTTGTGCCCATAGGGGACATTGTTGTCGTTGATGTCTGGTGAGGACCTGCCTTACCAAAGGTCTACAAGCCCTCAGTCCAGCCTCTCTCAGCCTATTGCGGACAGTCTGAGCACTGATTGAGGGATTGTGCGTTCCTGGTGTAACTAGGGCAGTTGTTGTTGCCATCCTGTACCTGTCCCGCAGGTGTGATGTTCGGATGTACCGATCCTGTGCAGGTGTTGTTACACGTGGTCTGCCACTGCAAGGACGATCAACTGTCCACCCTGTCTCCCTGTTGCGCTGTCTGAGACGTCTCACAGTACGGACATTGGAATTTATTGCCCTGGCCACATCTGCAGTCCTCATGCTTCCTTGCAGCATACCTAAGGCACGTTCACACAGATGAGCAGGGACTCTGGGCATCTTTCTTTTGGTGTTTTTCAGTCAGTAGAAAGGCCTCTTTTAGTGTTCTAAGTTTTCATAACTCTGACCTTAATTGTAAGCTGTTAGTTCCACAGGTGCATGTTTATTAATTGTTTATGGTTCATTGAACAAGCACGGGAAACAGTGTTTAAACCCTTTACAATGAAGATCTGTGAAATTATTTAGATTTTTACGAATGATCTTTGAATGACAGGGTCCTGAATAAGGGATGTTTCTTTTTTCGCTGAGTTTATATGAAGCACAGGAAAATCATGTTTTTGACTGCACTGGCCTTTTCAACATTCAGTCCCCTTCTTTGGTCTCTCAGCTGCTTCCACTTCAGTTCAAGAGGTCTAGGCCTACATCAAGCATTCTATGTTTTCTTTTGTATTTCTGTTAACTTTTGTTGTTGACCTTTATCTATTTATTTAACCAGGCATGTCAGTTAAGAACAAATTCTTATTTACAATGACGGCCTACACTGGCCAAACCCGGACGACGCTGGGCCAATTGTGCTCCGCCTTATGGGAGTTCCAATCACGGCCGGTTGTGATACAGCCTGGATTCAAACCAGGGTGTCTGCACCACTCAGGAGCCCTACCGGGTTGTTCGACCTCAACAAGTACAATCAAGTGAATTTCAACACCCACCGTCTCAAATTGTTTTGAAAAATGTTTCAGTTGTAAGAAAAACAGATAAGATAAGCATTCCTGCAACATTATTTTGTTAAAAAATCATTTTTGATTGCACCCTAATTGGCAATTTTTTGTTTGTTCTCGGATTCATGTAACATTCAATAAACATAGTACCAAATATCCGATTTGGACCAAACTTTTTTTCTAACAGTGAGTTAGACATGAGGAATCCAAATAAATTCTCAAAAGCCACACTCCATGCCAATACTACCCCAACAATGAGTATACAGTATCAGTTCTCTATGTCTGACAAGTAGTACGGGGCTGCGGCCCAGAGTTTTATTTCTTTATCCTATATAATGTACTCTCATTGAATTTGGTTATGTTTTTTTTAACCTGTTCAGAGAAATGAGTCATTAGTTGTTGGGTTTTTGTCCCATCCTACATCCTGATATTACCAGGTTCTGACCACTAGATGGAGGTTTTCTTGCAATTAGGTGATTACAAAATGACATATTGGTTTTCCTACCCTGTAAGCAGTCTATGGACCAGGTATGACAGCAACAGATGCTTTGGTTTTGTTTCTGGCCACTCTTTCAAATTCTAACCTTTTAACATTGTGTCACAAATCCAATGCAATTCCGTGGTACCTAAACTTAGCATTTTCACAGTTCATGTCCAAATCATCCTAAAGTATCTAACAATGGATTGTGTAACTCAATGATGTTACGAATAGATGATTTGGATATGAAGCATGAACATGCTAATATAGGTACCATTGACATGCGTTGAATTTATTGCCACAAATGCTAAAAAGTTTGCATTTGAAAAGTTTGGTCCAAATCGGATGTTAAGTACTATAATGATTTGAATATTATATGAATCCTTTAAATTAAAATGAACAATTTGTGTGCAATCTTTTAGCTTAATTTCTCAGATCAAATTACATTTCAACAAAATAATGTTTCCCTGAATGCTTATTTGATCTGTTTCTAAGTACAGAAATAATTTCAGAACACTCTGCGATGGTGGTTGTCATGCCTTGCTGAAATGACCTGGAATGACCCTAAATGCTCAGAGGTTGGTGTGGGTGGCAAGCTATGTCTTGTTTATAAGATGGTGGTGATGATTGTTCTATTTATTTCACCTTTATTTAACCAGGTAGGCCAGCTGAGAACAAGTTCTCATTTACAACTGCGACCTGGCCAAGATAAAGCAAAGCAGTGCGTCAAAAACCACAGAATTACACATGGGATAAACAAACGTACAGTCAATAACAATATAAAAATCTGTATACAGTGTGTGCAAATGAAGTAAGGAGGTAAGGCAATAAATAGGCCATAGTGGTAAAGTAATTACAATTTAGCAATTAACACTGGAGTGATAGATGTGCAAATGAGGATGTGCAAGTAGAAATACTGGTGTTCAAAAGAGCAGAAAAACAAATATGGGGATGAGGTAGGTAGTTGGTTGGATGGGCTATTTACAGATGGCTGTGTATAGCTGCAGCGATCAGTAAGCTGCTCTGACAGCTGATGCTTAAAGTTAGTGAGGGAGATATAAGTCTCCAACTTCAGTGATTTTTGCAATTCATTCCAGTCATTGGCAGCAGAGAACTGGAAGGAAAGGCAGCCAAAGGAGGTGTTGGCTTTGGGGATGACCAGTGAAATATACCTGCTGGAGCGTGTGCTATGGGTGATGATGACTGTGTATGTTTTCTTTCAGCTTGTCCTGGCTGGAGACTGAGTGAAGGATCATGGGTAACACAGGTGACCGGATGTCCGGTGATCGCCATGGTGCTAAGGCCCATCGATCAGACAGCAGAGGCAGCGACAAAGACCATGAGCCCAGCAAGATGGTGGACAGCACAGACGATCCTAACATCTTCAACACACACGGACTGGGGTCCTCCAAGGTACCTCAGCACTGCACTGGATCATCAGATTTATTTTATGGAGGGCTGTGAAGACCCTCACAGTAGCCTCCAACCTTTACCCTAACCCATCAAAAAGTTGTAATGAAACCAGTTAGATGTAATCTGTTTTAGGAGTGTGGAAACCGATGTAGGTGGGGGGAAATGTCCAGCCCATTTGAAGGAGATGACGCCACCTTAGCTCAGGTCCAGGTCGCACGTAGACGCCATGAACAAGAGCTAAGAACACCTAGACCCTGTCATTCCCACGTTGTGATTTCAGCTGATTCTCCCCTCAGGCGTCGGACAAGGAGGAGCCTGACCTGGATGACTTGGTGAAGACGGGGCCTCAATCCAGACCTACAGTAATCCGCTGGGCCGGAGGAGGGAAGGAGGTCTATATCGCGGGCTCCTTCAACAACTGGGGCAACAAGATCCCCCTCAATAAGAGGTAGGAGAGGAGAGGCCCTGGCTTACCAATAAGGTCTGATACACTGTATTACTCATATACTACCTTTTATTAGTGACACCATTTTGACACATTTAATAGTACATTAACACAGATTTTTTTCCCCCCCAAGCCACAATGACTTTGTAGCGATCCTGGACTTGCCAGAGGGAGAGCACCAGTACAAGTTCTTTGTGGACGGACAGTGGGTCCATGACCCCTCAGAGGTAAACCCTACATAGGGCTCTGGCCTAAAGTAGACTACTAGATTGATTGATTTTATTTTCCAGTAAAAAATGCATATAAAGTACATTCGGAAAGTATTCAGACCCATTGACATTTTCCACATTTCTTACGTTACAGTCTTATTCTAAAATGGATAAAAAATAAAAAAAATTCATCATTCTACACACAATACCCCATAATGACAAAGCGAAAGCAGGTTTATTAAAAACAAACAAATTGGAGTCCACCTGTGGTAACTTTAATTGATTGGACATGATTTGGAAAGGCACACACCTGTCTATATAAGGTCCCACAGTTGACAGTGCATGTTAGAGCAAAAACCAAGCTATGAGGTCGAAGGAATTGTCCGTAGAGCTCCGAGACATTATTTTGTCGAGGCACAGATCTGGGGAAGGATACCAAAACATTTCTGCAGCATTGAAGGTCCCCAAGAACACAGTGGCCTCCATCATTCTTAAATGGAAGAAGTTTGGAACCAACAAATCTCTTCCTAGTGCTGGCCGCCCAGCCAAACTGAGCAATCAAGGGAGAAGGGCCTTGGTCAGGGAGGTGACCAAGAACCTGATGGTCACTGACAGAGCTCCAGAGTTCCTCTGTGGAGATGGGAGAAACCATCTCTGCAGCTCTCCACCAATCAGGCCTTTATGGTAGAGTGGCCAGACGGAAGACACTAGTCAGTAAAAGGCACATGACAGCCTGATTGGCGTTTTCCAGAAGGCACCTAAATGACTCTCAGACCATGAGAAACAAGGTTCTCTGGTATGATGAAACCAAGATTGAACTCTTTGGTCTGAATGCCAAGCCTCACATCTGGAAGAACTCTGGCACCATCCCTGCAGTGAAGCATGGTGGTGGCAGCATCATGCTGTGGGAATGTTTTTCAGCAGCAGGAACTGGGAGACTAGTCAGGATCGAGGGAAAGATGAATGGAGCAAAGTACAGAGAGATCCTTGATGAAAACCTGCTCCAGAGTGCTCAGGATCTCAGACTGGGGCGAAGGTTATTCTTCCAACAGGACAACGACCCTAGGCACACAGCCAAGACTATGCAGGAGTGGCTTCAGGACAAGTCTCTGAATGTCCTTGCGTGGCCCAGCCAGTGCCCAGACTTGAACCCGATCGAACATCTCTGGAGAGACCTGAAAATAGCTGTGCAGCAACGTTCCTGATCCATCCTGACAGGGCTTGAGAGGATCTGCAGAGAAGAATGGGAGAAACTCCCCAAATACAGGTGTGCCAAGCTTGTAGCGTCATACCCAAGAATACCCGAGCCTGTAATCGCTGCCAAAGGTGCTTCAACAAAGTACTGAGTAAAGGGTCTGAATACTTATGTAAATGTTCTATTTCAATGTTTTACTTTTTATGAATTTGCCAACATTTCTAAAAACCTGTTTTTGGTTTGTCATTATGGGTTATTGTGTGTAGATCAATGAGGGAATGTTTTTATTTTTTAATCAATTTTAGAATAAGGCGTAAATTCAAGGGGTTGGTTGATTTATTTAATTTATTTGACAATTATTTATATCCATACATAAGGGTGCTCCAGCCGCTGACGCCTCCACATACAATTTAAGAAAATCATCAAGGACAATACAATAAAGCTTAACAGCTTATGTCCATTGTGGTCCTTCTGAAGGGGAAGGGGGAATGCAACAAGGTTAGGCGCCAATTGTAATGGCAACAGACAATGGCAGACTGTTTGTTTTATAACATGAGATAACTAGTGCAATTCCCTTGCCTAATAAACAACTATGGACATACCCTTAATATATAAAACATTACATTCCTAATATATACAAGACAATCACAATATGATGAACAACAGGCACCAAAATACTATATGCAATCCCAGGCATTTCCTTCTCAGCCACGTACTATAATCTTACGACTCACTTTTGAAACTTGCTACTATTTAGCCATTTTTTCAGTGAGAACTTGAAACTACATTTCGAGGTTCTACATTTCAGATTATTTAGAAGACTATTCTGAGTATGAAAAAGTTTCCCCAAACCACTTTTACACCTAAAAGGAAGTCAGTTTCACTCCTTGTAGTGGAATAGTTATGGTTATCTCGTACCAAGTTAAAGTACTTACTTAAAGTGGCTTGCAAAAGTATTCACCCTCTTTGGTATTTTTACTATTTTGTTGCCTTACAACCTGGAATTAAAATATATTTTTGGGGGGTTTGTATAATTTGATTTACACAACATGCCTACCACTTTGAAGATGCAACATATTTTTTATTGTGAAACAAACAAGAAATAAGACAAAAAAACAGAACTTGAGCGTGAATAGCTATTCACCCTCCCAAAGTCAATACTTTGTAGAGCCACCTTTTGCAGCAATTACAGCTGCAAGTCTCTTGGGGTGTGTCTCTATAAGCTTGGCACATCTAGCCACTGGGCTTTTTACCCATTCTTCAAGGCAAAACTTCTCCATCTCCTTCAAGTTGGATGAGTTCCGCTGGTGTACAGCAATCTTTAAGTCATACCACAGATACTCAATTGGATTGAAGTCTGGGCTTTGACTAGGCCATTCCTAGACATTTAAATGTTTCCCCTTAAACTACCCGAGTGTTGCTTTAACAGTATGCGTAGGGTCATTGTCCTGCTGGAAGGTGAACCTTTGTCCCAGTCTCAAATCTCTTGAAGACTGAAACAGGTTTCCCTCAAGAATTTCCCTGTATTTAGCGCCATCCATCATTCCTTCAATTCTGACCAGCTTCCCAGTTCCTGCCGATGAAAAACAATGGCAATGGTTTGCGCCAGACATAATGTTTTCCTTGATGGCCAAAAAGCTACATTTGTCTCATCTGACCAGAGTACCTTCTTCCATATGTTTGGGGAGTCTCCCACATGCCCTTTGGTGAACACCAAACGTGTTTGCTTATTTTTTTTTTTTAAGCAAGCTATGAGGTTTTCTGGCCACTCTTCCGTAAAGCCCAGCTCTTTGGAGTGTACGGCTTATAGTGGTCCTATGGGCAGATACTCCAATCTCCACTGTGGAGCTTTGCAGCTCCTTCAGAGTTATCTTTGGTCTCTTTGTTGCCTCTGATTAATGCCCTCCTTGCCTGGTCCGTGAGTTTTGGTGGGCGGCCCTTTCTTGGCAGGTTTGTTGTGGTGCCATATTCTTTCCATTTTTTAATAATGAATTTAATGGTGCTCCGTGGGATGTTCAAAGTTTCTGATATTTTTGTATAACCCAACCCTGATCTGTACTTCTCCAAAACTTTGTCCCTGACCTGTTTGGAGAGCTCGTTGGTCTTCATGTTGCCACTTGCTTGGAGGTGCCCCTTGCTTAGTGGTGTTGCAGACTCTGGGGCCTTTCAGAACAGGTGTGTATATATACTGAGATCATGTGACAGATCATGTGACACTTGACACAGGTGAACTTTATTTAACCAATTATGTGACTTCTGATGGTAATTGGTGGCACCAGATCTTATTTAGAGGCTTCATAGCAAAGGGGGTGAATACATATGCATGCACCAATTTACTGTTTTTTTTTTATGTTTTATAATTTTTTTGAAACAAGTAATTTTTTTCTTTTCACTTTACCAATTTGGACTATTTTGTGTATGTCCATTACATGTAATCCAAATAAAAATCTATTTATTGTAATGCAACAAAATAGGAAAAATGCCATGGGGGGTGAATACTTTTGCAAAGCACTGTAGGTACCTGGGGACCATACTGTGGACAATCTTATGTACAAGACACATTTTAATCTGAGAGGCTCCTCTACCTTGAGCCATCTAAGGCTTTCAAAGTGGGAACAGTCAAGATGCGTAAGTGCTGGAAGTTTAAGAATAATCCTGACTAATTTGTTCTGAGATGTCTGCAGTTGGTAGAGCATGGCACTTGTAACGCCAAGGTAGTGGGTTTGATTCCCGGGACCACCCATACGTAAAACGTATGCACGCATCACTGTAAGTTGCTTTGGATGAAATGGCTGAAAGGTTCTGAATACTTTCCGAATGCACTGTACGTATATGCCATTTTATCCAAATCGACTTACAGTCATGTACGTTGCATACGTTTTACATATGGGTGGTCCCGGGAATCAAACCCACTACCATGGCGTTACAGGTGCCATGCGCTCTACCAACTGAGTTACATATGCACACAGTACAAAAACGTGACAGGGATAGCAGGATAAAGTCAGTGACTTGACTTATTTCCATGTCATTTTTGAGACGTAACCCAGGCCTATTCCCCCCCCCCCTCCCCCCCAAAGAAAATTGCCATTTGCAGCCAGTGGTTTGGCGATCCAGCTGTACTGTCTTTGTTATTAACTCTTTATAAGCCCTGGTTAACCCTGCTATAACACTCCCTCCTGCAGTCATGTGTTTTGGTGATCCAGCTGTACTGTCTTTGTTATTAACTCTTTATAAGCCCTGGTTAACCCTGCTATAACACTCCCTCCTGCAGCCAGTGTTTTGGTGATCCAGTTGTACTGTCTTTGTTATTAACTCTTTATAAGCCCTGGTTAACCCTGCTATAACACTCCCTCCCGCAGCCAGTGGTGACCAGCCAGTTGGGCACCATCAACAACCTGATCGAGGTGAAGCAGTCGGACTTTGAGGTGTTCGATGCTCTGCAGGTGGACTCTCTGGAGTCCACCGACACCTCAGGTCAGTAGGCGCTCTAAATCCTCTGTTGTCCCTCTTGGGTTAAGCATAGCATTGTGCTGACCAAGATCTGCCAAGGCTAACACAGTCACGTTAAACCGCGCAGCTAGAAGAACAGCAAAGTAGTTGCGTTTCATTTAGTTTGACCTGCTTTTCTATTGACGTTTATGTTAGTATATACCCATAAACATTATGCTGAGTCATGATTTTGACTGGCTGAGAAAATATGCCAGTCTTGTCCTGAAACGATAATTCTGAATAGGACAGTGGAGATCGAATTTTAACATTGAAACTATGTTGCAAATGTCGAGAGACAGACAGAAACATTTGTACAACCCCCCCAATAATGCCCCCCCAAGATGCCTTTTACGTTGCAGATCATGTTAATAAATTGGCTGGCTGAGCTGATGGGACAGATGATGAGCAGGGATTTCTCAGATGGAACAGAAAACAAGATTCTAATTCTTGTGTCATAGGCTTACCCGTAATAAACAGCTTTTTTAGTATGGCTTAGAACGCTTCTCAACCAATCACAATGCTTGTTTTGACCAACCCGTTGTAGAATTAATCATGAGCAGGTGTTTAGGATAAGTTATGTAAGTTGGTGAAAACACAAGAAATCAGTGTCACCCTTTGAGAGTATATGAATGTCATGCTGTGTGTGTGTTATTGTGTCTTCTTAGATCTGTCCAGCTCCCCTCCAGGGCCCTATGGACAGGAGCAGTACATGTTTAGGCCTGAGGAACGCTTCAAAGCCCCGCCCATCCTCCCCCCACACCTCCTCCAAGTCATCCTCAACAAGGACACCAACATCTCTGTAAATTTCTTTCTTCCTCAGTCTCCCTCTCTTTCTATCTCTCTCTCCTGCTCTCTGTTCTCTTTCTCTCTCTCACATCGGCGTGTGGTAAACACACATTTGGAAACTTCTTGATTGCTCATTCGTCTTCCGTCTTTCCCTCTCCTACAGTGCGACCCAGCCTTGCTGCCTGAACCCAACCACGTGATGCTCAACCACCTTTATGCTCTCTCAATAAAGGTACAGTAGGAGGGCATCAACAGCCCCATCCCACTTCTTACTGCACTACTTATAGATTAACAGTCCCTTTCATAACATAGCATTAGTAATGTATGACTTTACACAATCTATCTGTCTCACTCACACATTCACTTCCTTTCCCCTCCCTCAGGATGGCGTGATGGTGCTTAGTGCGACTTTACATGATCTATCTGTCTCACTCACACATTCACTCCCTTTCCCCTCCCTCAGGATGGCGTGATGGTGCTCAGTGCGACTCACAGATATAAGAAGAAGTACGTCACATCTCTGCTCTACAAGCCCATCTAACCTGTCTGTGTAGGTGCAGAGTGCTAGAGGGCGGCATGTTAACACTGTACTGGGTTTAACCATCGTGTAGCTGAGATTGCACTAAACTAACAGTTTACTGATGAGACTGGGGGCAAATATCAAAGGACACCCTTTTCCTTGTCCAGTGACCTACAGGGCTCCACAAAGGGCTCAAAGTAATGCACTCGATGGGGAATAGGGTTTCATTTGAGTCTCAGCGTGTGACCCTCACAAGGGAAAATACTTAGCATTCACAGTTTGATAGCGATAAGAAAAGGGACTGAGAAGGAGACTACTGTGTGTGTTTGCGTGGAGCACTTCTTTGCATGTGGGCGTGTAGAAAGAACATTTAGTTCCATTAAAAACATGAAGGTTTGAAGAAAAGTCCTGATGGAACTTGGAAATGCATATAATCAAGATTATGTTTTATTAAATGAGCTTTTAAAAGATATGAACAGGGAAAGAGGGCCGTTGAATGTCGCTGGTTGGATTATGGTACACTCCCATTCTTTCTCCATATTAATACAGTAGTTGGACATGACTGGAGTAACTGCAGGTTCTTCCTGGTTTGGTCCCAATGGGTCGATGACCATTAATCGAACCATGATATGCAATTGGATAGGCTGTAAATTGAGCTGAATTATAAGGAAGTCAAAGTATAACAAAGGATGGGAATAATATCGTAAAGCCCGTTTAAGCCTATCACACTGGCCAAATCAACTTTGTTTCCACGTCATTTCAATGTTAGGACGTCTGTGCTCATTGGGATATGATTCACACTTTTGAAAAATGTGAAAATCCCTTTAAACTACTGTAGAGGCCTCGTATTAATTAGAGTATATTAACGAGGGGTTCTCGTTGGGGAATGTTGGGCCGTGGCTGTAGACCTGTGCTTAGTGCTTTATGTCTTTATGACACGGTGATGCAAGCACTTGAGTTACCCATCCATGCGTCTCCAACAAATGCTTTAAGCAGGACTGTTGACATAAGCTTTTAACTATGCAGGTATACGGAAAAATATTGCTCAGTAGCTTTATGTTGGACCTCGGTGTCCAAGCTGCATTTTCTAGGCCTTAGATACAGAAATGGCTGTGCTACGTGTTTCTCTCTCTAGCCCATTTTCTATTTATCCAATAGGAATCTATTTGTCTGTGTGCCATATTTATAGCTTACACTCCCAAATACTGGTTTGTCTTGAATGTTGTGGAGCAATTGAATGTCTAGTACGAACAGTTACTGTAGAATATGTGGTGGATTTTATGGATTTCAATCAAGATTCAAAATGTCATTCAGTGAAGTATAAAATGGCCAATATGGATTTCAATCCAGATTCAAAATGTCATTCAGTAAAGTATAAAATGGCCAATATGGATTTCAATCCAGATTCAAAATGTCATTCAGTAAAGTATAAAATGGCCAATATGGATTTCAATCAAGATTCAAAATGTCATTCAGTAAAGTATAAAATGGCCAATATGGATTTCAATCCAGATTCAAAATGTAATTCAGTAAAGTATAAAATGGCCAATATGGAATGTGGAAAAGCGTAATTTACTTTCATCAAGATTGTTAAATTTGAGTGTTCTGTGAATCGAACTTCAAATGTTTGACCATACACCATTTCATATTTGTACATTGTTAGAGTACTGTACCTGTTGCTTGTGATACCAGTAATCAATGTGGGCTGATATGTAGGTATATACTCCAAAGAGAATATAAATATATATATGAGATTTTATTTGAAAAAACTTACTAAAGAAATGATTACTAAAAGCCATAGCTCACTCTGAGACGATACACTGCAACACCTTCCTAATATTGAGTTACACCTCGCTTTGCCCTCAGCCTCAATTCGTCAGGGCAGGGCCATGGACTCTACAAGCTGTCAAGTGTTCCACAGGGATGCTGGTCCATGTTGAGTCCAATGCTTCTCACAGTTGTGTCAAGTTGGCTGGATGTCCTTTGGGTGGTGGACCATTCTTGATACACTCAGGAAACCGCTGAGCGTGTAAAACCCAGCAGCGTTGCAGTTCTTGACACACTAAAACTGGTGTGCCTGGGACCTACTACCATACCCAGCTCAAAGCTACTTAAATCTTTTGTCAGACCCATTCACCCTCTGTATGGCCCACATACACAATGTCTCAAGGCTTAAAAATCCATCTTTAACCGGTCTCCTCCCCTTCACCTACACTGATTTGAAGTGGATTTAATAAGGGATTATAGCTTTCACCTGGATTCACCTGGTCAGTTTGTCATGGAAAGAGCAGGTGTTCCTAATGTTTTGTACACTCAGTGAACGATATGTGATATTCTGGAACTTGATTAGGTAAAAACAAAACTTGAATTTTTTATCTGTTAGCTAACATGTTTTTTTCTTCTCCAAAATGCTTTGCAGCATCATTGTAAGCCAAGTACTGTAGAAGGTTGTTTCAGTTTGCAAATAAAAAGGGGAGACATGTTGACTCTAAAGTATCAGTCGTGCCTAAGTAGTGTCTCTGACGGATGTTTGATGTGGCTGACTGTGTTCTATCTGGCCTAGCTGTAGAACATATTCAATAGAAAAAGCATCAACAGAATCAGTAAATGTGGAGATGTCTGTACATTCCCCCTGCTCTGTACAGACACCCCTATAACGCCAAAAGTTGTGACAAGGTATTTTTTAAAACTTGTTATTTATTTTTTTAACACAAAAAGTCCTCTGTGATAACACTGTGACAACACACCCACACAGTGACCATCTTCAGAGACAGAGCCCATGGTCCAGCTCTGTGTCGGCATCCTAGTTAGCTTCATCACACACACACAACCTGACAACCCAAGCTGCTCTTCGATTTCAATCACATAGCATTATTTACATAAGTACTACTAGACACAGCTAAACACTGCTGTTTGATTCCTTTCTACACAACGCGTTGTTCACGTGCTCTGGTAATGTGCTGTTCTACTCTGACACAATCCTATACATCTATGGTTTGTGTTTCTGCTTTGGTAGAAAAATATTCATTTTCCTTAATCGTTCTCAATCTTCTCATCAAATCCTAATTTGTCAAATGAAACACACAGCATGGGGTTTTATCTTAGAGTGCTTGGCAATTTACCTCTAGGGACTTTCAATTGAGTTGAGTGCAAACAAGACCTTGTTGGCAGATCTACTGTGATATATATCTAGGATAGACACCAAACGCTAGTAACTCCAAGTAAGTGTTAGGAGCAAATTTTAAAGGCAAGCAAAGCAACATTATCTATCCAAAGCTTAATATTAGGTGGGCGTGTAAGTAATACCACTGTTTGGTTTCCGTCACATCCTACGAAAAGGCATACATTTATGATTTCATAGCTGTGACTATTTTATTACAATCTGGCATTATCAAAATCTAATAAACCATACAGAGCAGAAAATAAAACACTCAAGGACGCATAACTATTCTTAATAAAAATGATTGTTAACATCAAAATAAAGCAGATCGTGCACAGCTATTGCACAGCTACCCAGATATTCAATGCTTGCGTATAGAGCAACAGTCTGACATGATTATCCACACACAAAAAGGTCAACAGAATACAGTGAAAAAAAAATGTACAGCAAGAACACTTAAAACAATCAAAAGCAGCATAGGAAGAAACACCTTTGGGGGTGACAGCTTCACCGATTGTGAAATCTAGAACATTGGTCCCACCAGTACCCTGCCAAAGTTTGGAACAGGTAGGAGAATAAGGAACATGTTGCCAATAACACCATGGGAATGCAATGGCGGTCTAAACCAAGACAAATACCTCGAAGAAGTCCAATGGAAATGCAACAATCCAGAATGATATTCTCTGGTGTTGTGGTACATCTCTCACAGCAGCCCAATTTAGTTTTTTGTCATTCACAAAGCAGTAGTAGCCTAGTGTGAAAGATTCTCTTTTGAAAGGTTTGGTCCATTAATGACAAGATGTGCTCGTTTATAAAGCACATGTCCAACTAAAGTGAACCAATCATCTGACGGTTACCGTCTCTGCTTCAAATGGCTCTCAAAGAGCAGCCAATCAAATGATATCTCCATCATAATGTCATAGATGGTCTCATATACTAGGCTGATGTCTTCCTATAGAGTCACATCATGCTTATAGTAGGCTGTCATTTGCATAGGTAAGGCAAACAAGTATGCGAAGAGTTCAAAGTTCAAACTTTGGCAAGTAATGGTGATCCTCTGTTCCACGAACAAAGGTTGAGACTGTTCCTTTTTAAAACATCTCTGATGCATCGACACTGCACCAAAACTACATTTCATTTCACTCAGTAGTATTCAGGATAGTAAGTAGTATAATATTGTACTGACGATCTTTTTCACCTTATCAAGGGTGGCTAAATGCTTAAGTTCCAGTGTCAGGCAAAAAGGAAAAATAGCTGGCGTGCCATGATCATTTAAATAACAACATTCATTATTGCACATGCTCGTCTGAGGACTCCTAAAGAGGAGCTTGAATACGCGTGTTCGGCCTCGGTCCATTTCAGCCCCTAGCGCCTTCTTTAGCCATTACCCATTCTGTGTTAGATCATCGGAGGGCTAGGTGGAGCCATAACCATATTGCTGTCACCTATCTGGCCCATTCAGATCTGTGAACACCGATGGGGAAGGGGTTAGTGATTGAAATGGAACGGGGCCTTTGTTCTGCTATCCAGAAGCCTTGGCTAATGGCAGACAGACCATTCAGAGGTATCATCCTCCACAGATAAATATAGCACACAATTACCTAGAAGTGCCACACCTATACATTCCTCCACTGTGATTCCAGCAGATATGCTAGATTGTGGATGTCATTGTATTTTTTGCATTGTATTTGCAAAGAAAGTCCTCATTGATGAAATGCCACAAGAAGAAAGCTTGCATTTCAGTGGCAATTGAAGTTGAAGATTTGTTTGAAAAGAAATTGATTGATCATGTATGTATGTGAATGTATGTGTGTGTACTGTACTTTGTGTGTATACGTTTGTATACATTTCCTTTCTCAAGCTTTGAGTTCACATGCATTGACACTTATCCCATCCAAAAGCTACCAGGCAGAGAAGCACACTATCTATGCTCTGGGTAGAAGCTTCCCTCAGCCACAGATCTAGGACCAGCATTACCTTAACCATTAGGGAAAAAGCATATCTGACCTTAGATCAGTGTTTAGGACCAGCTTACCCCCATCATTACCTTAACCATTAGGGAAAAATCTAATCTGACCTTAGATCAGTGTCTAGGGGCAGCTTAATCCTACTTCTTCTACAGCAGTCAAGGACACACATTACTGTTACCATCAGAGGCACATTTCAAACCACCTTCTTCTTCACACTCACAAGGCAAACATCAGACTGAACCAACAGTCTCTGGAGCTAGAAGACACCAACAGAAGAACAGGGGTGGGTGGAGGTGGGAAAAAAGAAAGGGATGAATGAAGAACCGTCGAACAAGGGTAGAGGAATGAAAACTAAAGGAGGACGAATTCAGGTAAGGCTCGAGGTGCAGGAGTCTTGGGCAAGAATTGCCGGCAGGAAAGAAATGGTGGAGAAAGAAAGAATGGATGGAGTGCTCTGAGGGTTGACGTTCGATGCTATAGACTAGGCTGAGAGGTGGATGGGGTGATGGGTGAGGCAGAGGAGGGGTTGTGGGGTCAGAGGTCGTGGTGTTGAGCTGGCTGGTTCTTTAACAGGTCAGCACCTGGAGCAGGCACTGGCTGCCACGCTTCCTGGTTCCCGGACGCCGATTGGACATTGCCGGGGCGTCACCAGGCTTCAAGAAACTCCAATCAGTAGGCCGTTCATTGGCGTGACTTCGGTCTTCAGCTAAGAGGGAGAAGATGGAAAAACAGGGAGAAAGAAAGAAAACATTTATTATTCACTGGTACACTCCTGTTACACACCCAGATGAGGACGCCACAGCCAAAAAGTTTATGAACAACTGTTACAACTTCACACTGCAATGAAGAGTAGAGAGCGCAAAGGTTAGGTTATTCCGGAACGATTTTGAAGATCTGTTGCGGTTAAAGGTTAATGGAATATTGCTTTGTTAGCATGAAACCACAACAATTAGCGTAAGTGCTTGCAGATGATGAGAAGCTGAAAATGCCATTGAGTGAGTGATAGTTGCAGCATGTATATTGTTATATAAAATCTGTTACCTTCCCTCAGTAAGTAACCTGTATTAAGTGTAACTACTGGTAAAACTATTGAAAAGATTCAGCCTGCCCTGGCTTTCAGCCAGTCACACCCCCTACTGTCAAATTATTTCATTACTCTTCTGAGGAAGGACAGCAATTAGTATTTTTAAAGGCTATCAGGCTATATTTGTGTGTCTGTGTCCTTGGAAGATAAATAGTTTCTAGTATTTTAATGATTGCCTTCAGATAATGGAAACTATGCATACATTTAAAGTTTGCAATGGTACAGAAAATCATAGTGGATCACTTAGGCTGCGTTTACACAGGCAACCCAATTCTGATCTTTTTTTGCACTAATAGATTTTTGAATAATCACATCAGATCTTGTAATTGTAATTGGTCAAAAGACAAATGAGTGAAAAAAACATCAGAATTGGAAACACAGCCTTAGTACACTGAACAAAAATATAAATACAACATGTAAAGTGTTTGTTCCATGTTTCATGAGCTGAAATAAAATACCCCAGACATGTTTTATATGCACAAAAATAATATTTCCATCCAATTTTGTGAACAAATTTGTTTACATCCTTGTTAGTGAGCATTTCTCCTTTGCCAAGATATTACATCCACCTGACATGTGTGGAATATCAAGAAGCTGATTAAACAGCATGATCATTACATATATGCACCTTATGCTGGGGACAATAAAATGCCACTCTAAAATGTGCAGTTTTGTCACAAAACACAATGCCACAGATGTCTCATGTTTTGAGGGAGCACGCAATTGGCAAGATGACTGCAGGAATGTCCACCAGAGCTTTTGCCAGAGAATGTAATGTTAATTTCTCTACCATAAGCCGCCTCCAACGTCGTTTCAGAGAATTTGTCAGTACGTCCAACCGGCCTCACAACCGCAGACCACGTGTAACCACACAAGCCCAGGACCTCCACATCCGGCTTCTTCACCTGCGGGATCGTCTGAGACCAGCTACCCAGACAGCTGATGAAACTGTGGGTTTGCACAACCAAATCATTTCTGCACAAACTGTCAGAAACCGTCTCAGGGAAGCTCACCAGGGTGTCTTATGGTGGCAGTGCAGTTATGGTATGGGTAGACATAAGCTACGGACAACGAACACGATTGCATTTTATCAGGCCTCCCCAGTGGTGCAGTGGCCTAAGGCACTGCATCGCAGTGCTTGAGGCGTCACTGCAGCCCCGGGATGGGATTTCCTTGTCCTATCGCGCTCTACCGACTCCTTGTGGCTGGCCAGGCGCCTGCAAGCTGACTTTGGTCATCAGTTGTACAGTGTTTCCCCCGACACATTGGTGTGGCTGGCTTCCGGGTTAAGCGAGCAGTGTGTCAAGAAGCAGTGTGGCTTGGCAGGGTCCTGTTTCTTGATCTTTTTTTTTCTCTCTCTCTCTCTCTCTCTCTCTCTCTCTCTCTCTCTCTCTCTCTCTCTCTCTCTCTCTCTCTCTCTCTCTCTCTCTCTCTCTCTCTCTCTCTCTCTCTCTCTCTCTCTCTCTCTCTCTCTCTCTCTCTCTCTCTCTCTCTCTCTCTCTCTCTCTCTCTCTCTCTCTCTCTCTCTCTCTCTCTCTCTCTCTCTCTCTCTCTCTCTCTCTCTCTCTCTCTCTCTCTCTCTCTCTCTCTCTCTCTCTCTCTCTCTCTCTCTCTCTCTCTCTCTCTCTCTCTCTCTCTCTCTCTCTCTCTCTCTCTCTCTCTCTCTCTCTCTCTCTCTCTCTCTCTCTCTCTCTCTCTCTCTCTCTCTCTCTCTCTCTCTCTCTCTCTCTCTCTCTCTCTCTCTCTCTCTCTCTCTCTCTCTCTCTCTCTCTCTCTCTCTCTCTCTCTCTCTCTCTCTCTCTCGAGTCCGTACAGGAGTTGCAGCAATGGGACAAGACTGTAACTACCAATTGGATACCACGAAAAGTGGGGAGATAAAGGGGTAAAAAGTTTTAAAAACTAACTTTTTTTGTCGATGGCAATTTGAATACACAGCACATGAGGTTGGTGGCACCTTAATTGGGGAGGACGGGCTCATGGTAATGGCTGGAGCGGTTAATGGTATCAAATACACCAAACACATGGTTTCCATGGTTTCCATTTGTTTGATGCCACTCCATACGCTCCGTTTCAGCCATTATTATGAGCCGTCCTCCCCTCAGCAGCCTCCACTGATGCACAGAGATACCTTTTACGAGATTCTGAGGTCCATTTTTGTGCCATTCACCTGCCGCCATCACCTAATGTTTCAGCATGATAATGCAGAGCCCCAATGTCACAAGGATCTGTACACAATTCCTGGAAGTTGAAAATGTCCCAGTTCTTCCATGGCCTACACTCACCAGACATGTCACTCATTGAGCCTGTTTGGGATGCTCTGGATCGAAATGTGTATGACAGCGCGTTCCAGTTCCCGCCAATATCCAGCAACTTCGCACAGCCATTGAAGAGGAGTGGGACAACATTCCACAGGCCACAATCAACAGCCTGAACAACTTTATGCGAAGGACATGTGTCGGGCTGTATGAGGCAAATGGTCGTCACACCAGATACCAACTGGTTTTCTGATCCACGACCCTACCTATTTTTTAAGGTATCTGTGAACAACAGATGCATATCGGTATTCCCAGTCATGTAAAATCCATAGATTAGGGCCCGTAACTCAGTAAAATCTTTGAAATTGTTGCAAGTTGCGTTTATATTTTTGTTCAGTGTATAAACAGCATTTAAATATTATTCTAGGGGTGATAAAAAACTCATTGAGGTGTTGATTTAGGACAAGGCATTGGTTTCTACGACTTATATTCATCCATTTGTATGACTTAAATGATAGTCCTTAAATATTACTTTTCTGTTGTTTGATTGGATGGTAAAACAGTGATGTCACACAGCATGACAGGCACAACAGGCCAAGCCACAGTGTGCCAAACCATTTACCAGCATAAGGAGTGGAAGAGGAGGAGCTTAGAGAGGAGATCCTCCGATCGTTCTTCTGGAGGTACTCAGGGGAAAGGAGGAGGAGAGGAAGGAGGGAAGAGACAAACGCAGGATGAAGGAACAGGTGAAACAGACAGGCAGGGTGCAAAACAGAGACACAGTACTGACACTAGGACTGGGTAACCAGATACTGAACACAACACATGAACAACATTTTATGTGGTATACAAGATGGGAATACTTGGGTATACCACATACAGTATGTATTGAGGACAATTACAATCTCTTACCTCCAAGTTAGTCCTGGCTTTTTTCAGCACATCACGAGTCCTTGATACTGCAATGAAAAGGGGAACTGTACAATAAGAAGAAACATCTAACTAGGACCTTTTTCTGTAACACACACACTGGGACACCAGACCAAACACACACTGGGACACCAGACCACACACACACACACTGGGACACCAGACCAAACACACACTGGGACACCAGACCACACACACACACACTGGGACACCAGACCACACACACACACTGGGACACCAGACCACACACACACACACACTGGGACACCAGACCAAACACACACTGGGACACCAGACCACACACACACTGGGACACCATACCACACACACACACACACACACACACACACACACACACACACACACACACACACACACACACACACACACACACACACACACACACACACACACACACACACACACACACACACACACACACACACACACACACACACACACACACACACACGGACACACACGGACACCAGACCACACACACACACACACACTGGGACACCAGACCACACACACACTGGGACACCAGACCACACACACACACTGGGACACCAGACCAAACACACACACTGGGACACCAGACCAAACACACACACCGGGACACCAGACCAAACACACACACATCGGGACACCAGTCCAAACACACACACACACACACACACACACACACACACACACACACACACACACACACACACACACACACACACACACACACACACACACACACACACACATTAGGACACCAGACCAAACACACATACACACTGGGACACCAGACCAAACACACACACACTGGGACACCAGACCAAACACACACACACTGGGACACCAGACCAAACACACACACACACTGGGACACCAGACCAAACACACACACACACTGGGACACCAGACCAAACACACACACACACACTGGGACACCAGACCAAACACACACACACACACTGGGACACCAGACCACACACACACACACACACACACACACACACACCAGACCAAACACACACACACACACACTGGGACACCAGACCAAACACACACCCACCCACAAACAGACACTCACGCTGGTTGACGATGAAGTGCTCCATGCCTTCCTTGGTGCGGCTGGTGCTCCTCAGTCTCTGGATGGTTCCCTGAAGCACCTCCCCCTGCTCCGAGATACGCCCCCTCAGAGACAGAATCTCCTCTTGCATACACTGCTCCTGCATGGGTCACAGCAATCAATCAATAAATCAATACAATGATCAATCAACTCAATATTTCAATCAAACAATAAACGAAACAACAGTTCACATCTCTGCCTAGCAGCCTGCCTTACCAATAGAGTGTCTCACAGCCATCACATGGTTGACAAACCACCAATTACAACGAAAGGATTCATAATATACTGGTAGTAAACCATGTATAGTGCACCTTCTTAAGGTTATGGGTGTAACGGTCTGTGCTGGGCAGGGCAGCCCTCCAAAACATCTTGATCAGGGACACAACCTCCTCTAGGATCTGTCTCAGGGTCTTGGTGTTAGACAGCAGACTCCTCACGCGCCCATAGTCCAGGAGGACCTACACAGAGACAGTTGGCTAGACACCTTCAATTTCCTGAACGTAGCTGTAGCAACAGACTGTTTACTTTGAGTATGTGGCCAAAGCACATGATTTGGTTCTGGGTTTCGAGATTAGATCTCCAATTTAGTTGTTGGCGCAAATAGTGCTATTTTCCCTCTTACCTGGTCGTGGCTGCCCTCCAGCATTGATTGGCTGAGGCAGGCCTGCAGGGCTGTTTCCATTCGCTGGACCAGACTCCTCCCCTCCAGGACCTGCTGCTGCAGAGCGCTGTAGTCATCCACGTGCCCGATGGCATGGCGCCCGTTCCGGTTAGAGAACGAGCCGTCCGGGGCGTCACCCTCCAGCTCTGAGTGGGGGTCCAGATCTGTAGGAGGGGAGGAAGACGAAGAGACAAGGGCTTAGTGTCAGACTAACTGGTAAACGAGAGAATTTGAGATGTTATTTGTTTTTTGAGGTAATGGAGTGATTAACATCCGGAATAACATCCTTCCTGGACTATTTTAACCTTATAAGCAGACTTATGTAAAATCCTACAGATTTAAAAATCAGATATGTACAACTCTCCTTTCCCCATTTGTCACAGCACGATTAAACAGGATGCAGTTAGTGTTAGAGTCACACCATTGGCAGTGAGGGGGGTCTCCTCCAGGTCTGTGTAGAGAACGTGGTATGGAGATCCACAGTTAAACAGCCCAATGTCTCTGACCGGGGGAGACGGAGCTGGGTCTGCAGAACACACACAGACAGACAAGGATGCTCGGCCACCACACACACAACCCTGAACACTCAACATTCACTAAATGATAGTGCTTTCAATAAAAAAAAAAACGGCATTACTCTGTTGTTATTTGTTCATTAAACACAGCAATCAGTCAGTTCAATGGGATTTCCACGAGACAAACCGGTTGGTCCCATTGATAGTGTTGAAGAGTGGGCCAATATTAAGCTTAGGCTGGTATTGAGTATTGGTGCCTATCAAGCTGATATCAAAATGTATTTCCATACTGTAACCCCAAACCACACCACTACACCAGACAACACGCCCTTACCATGCAGTAGCTGCCGTCTGTAGAGGCTGTCCCTCTGGGGGCTGGCTGTAAGGGCACTGAGAGACGGGGTACGAGGGGGCTCCATCCCCCCAATGACCCCCACCCCTCCGTGGACCCCACCTCCCAGCTTCTGCTCAAGGTGTTTGTGGAGCTCCAGCTGTTTCAGGACACTGTTCTCCTGGACAGTAGACTGGAGCTGGGCTCTGAGGCTCCTCACCTCCCCTAGCAGCTCCCCCAGCTCCACGGGCAGGGCAGGGACCCCACCGTACTGGCCCTCACACAGGTACCCTGAAAATCACAATAACAGTGTCAGTCAATATAACACTGAATGTCATAGGCCCACAGCATGTATAAAGTCCAAACAGAAACTTCTGAGTGTAATTTGGAATTCTATGCAAGCAGTGTCTGATATATGCAAATGTCCCAGTTATGTGTACGCATCTCAAGTTAGGTTAATATAGTTAGGTTAATATTTTAACAAATGTTTCCATTGGTGAGCATTGATTTAAAGGCAACCTCCTGAATTGCAGTGCTATATGAAACCACTAGCTTGTGGATGAAGTGAGTAAGCTGACCTGGGTTGCCCTTGGCGTTGACACACACTCTGTGGTACACCTGCAGCTCACTCTGCAGAGAGTGGAGCAGCTCCCTGCTCTCACACAACTGCTGCTGGAGCCTGGAGACAAGAGAGAGATACTGGGTGACTATATACACACACACACACACACACACACACACACACACACACACACACACACACACACACACACACACACACACACACACACACACACACACACACACACACACACACACACACACACACACACACTCTGTGGTACACCTGCAGCTCACTCTGCAGAGAGTGGAGCAGCTCCCTGCTCACACACAACTGCTGCTGGAGCCTGGAGACAAGAGAGAGATACTGGGTGACTACACACACACACACACCCTACACACACACCTATTGTTCGTGTCATGGCTGTTCTGCCTCTCCTGTCTGAGTGTGTGAATCTGCTGTCCCTGCTCCTGGCTGTGTGTCTGCAGCCGTCGGAGCTCCTCCTTCCACTGCTCCGCCTCTAGCTCCGCCTGCTTCAGGCGGGCACGCCCCGTCACCACCACCTCACGCAGCTGCTCCGCCTCCTCACACGTATCTGAGGGGAACCACATATGATGGCGGGGCAAAGTTAGACACTACATCCCATCCTTTGGAACAAGATTAAATGATTCAGCCATATAGAACAAATATGCGTGGTTCTATGTTGACCACAGCGTGGGTTGGGGAGATGCAGTACCTGAGCTGGCCTGCAGGTGTGCCTGGAGAGCCAGGTTCTCCTCTTTCAGGACTCTGATCTCATTGGACAGCTGACTGACAGAGTCCAGCCCCTGGATGTAGATGTTAGTGGGGGCTCCTCCGTCGCGGCCGGTGGTGGCCAGGCGTTCCTCCAGCTGCTGTCTGAGCCTCTCGTTGGTCCTGATGGTCTCCTCCAGACGCTGACGCAGACACCGCACCTCTCTCAGGTGCTCTTCGATCAGGTCCACACCTGGGGAACGCAGGACAGAGAAGAGAGTTCTTGTTTAGCATATTTGTGCATAGTGCATATTGTGCATGCCTTGGTCATAGATGAACCGAGATGCTGTAAAATAGTGTATAGCCATTATGTAAAGTTCATGGATTAGCAAGGTAAGATAAATATTTCAAGTGCCCTATGAATAAACACAACTTGTAATCTATATGGAAAATAATTTGATCAATGAAAAGGGGTCTTCATGCCAGTGAAGCTGTTTCTTGAATTGTTTCCTGATGACCCAACCCTGGCTGGCTGAACCATGTTCTCCATATCCCACAATGCACCATTCTCCACCAGGTCTGTGTTGGCCTTCAGGGCTTGGCCTGGGGGTCGGCTGCCTAGCTGGTGTGGGTAAAAGGCATGATGGGTAATCTGGACGTAAGGGGAGTGGTCTGGCTGGTGGTGGGCGGCTGGTGCGAGGTTGGACAGAGCGTTGGCGTGCGGAACCACAAAGCCTGTAACCATGGATATGGGAGAGATGTCAGAAACACAGCCATACAGAACAGAGTCTGTATTTATGAGCCAAACTTAGGTGCTGTTAAAGGAGTAGTTCACTAAATTTAAACTTGATGTTAGATGGTTCCTCACCCTGGAAGTAGTCTATGGGCCAAGATAAACTGTAATCCATGGTTCATTTTTCTTTAAACAGCCACTACAAACTTCAGCTAACCTTAGCCACCACACGCTAACAATCAATGGAAGTGATTGGGGCATGTGGGCATGTTTTAAAAAATGATGTCCAATTAACCTGAAATCAATTCAGATCAACTCCATATTTGGTTTGATGTTACTTTAAGGTGATATGGCCCCAACTTGTGTTTGATGATACAGCGCCTGCTTCTGGTCGAGACATGCTATATGCTATATCTCTATAGAGAAACTTGTTAGAGGGTACTACAGTATACCTGGACCAGAAGCAGGTGCTTCTGGGATCTCTCAACCCCAACATTGACACATCCACACCAAGTCTTTCACTCTATTCGCTGTCTCATCCTGATCCACTCTAGGCATGCTATGCTAGCCCTAACATCATCCAATCAATCACATGTATTTATAAAGCCACTACTCCAGCCAATGCTGTCCCTGTCGGTATCACACGAATACATGCTACAGATTCTACTCCATTCTGGTACACCCCCAATCCATAGCACCAAGCCTGTCCCTCAGTTAGTACACTCTAAAAACACATGCTAACGCTAACTCTGCTCACTCTCATTCATAGCCATCTGTCTGTGCAGGGTATCCAGCTCCTGTTGCCTCGCTTCCATAGACAAGGTCCTGGACTGGGGGTTAAAGGTCATATGCTGACCCCAGGGGTCATGGTTAGGGTTCAGGCCGGGGAGGGACTGGGAGGCAGGTAGGGAGCAGGACACAGGACCAGTCTGACTGGCCAACTCAGGGGTGGAGTACAGCATGTTAGGACAGCTGCTGGAGGACTTAAGACAGGGTGGAGGGAGGAAGTGGTGGAGGTCTGGAAAAAGAGTGGTGAAAGGGATGAGAGGAGATTGGAAAGAGGATGTAGGGAGGTTTAGAGTATGTGTCTACGAATAGCACATATTACCTAAGTTTAAGTGGCTATACCTGTGTTTCCTGGGCCATGTCTCGCCACCTGTTCCTGCTCTCCCTGAGCGTATTCGCTGGCTTCGTCCACATCTGAACATAGCTCCAGGTCCTCATTGGTCCGGCACTCGTCTGACACAAAGGAGGTCCTGTCTGATTGGTCGGTGGTCTCTGAGTGGGCGTGGCTGCTGCAGGGGGTGTCGGAACGCTGCTGTAGCTTGGTGTGGAGGGACTCGATGATCTTATCTTTCTGCTGGAGCTCCTTACTCAGCCTAGGGAGAGAAAAAGAGATTGATTATTTCATCCTTTGCTACAGATCTTTACTCAGTTCCTACAATACATACACTACCGTTCAAAAGTTTGGGGTCACTTAGAAATGTCCTCGTTGTTGAAAGGAAAGCACATTTTTTGTCCATTAAAATAACACCAGTCTCAACGTCAACAGTGAAGAGGTGACTCCGGGATGCTGGCCTTCTAGGCAGAGTTGCAAAGAAAAAGCCATATCTCAGACTGGCCAATAAAAAGAAAAGATTAAGATGGGCAAAAGAACACAAACACTGGACAGAGGAACTCTGCCTAGAAGGCCAGCATCCCGGAGTCGCCTCTTCACTGTTGACGTTGAGACTGGTGTTTTGTGGGTACTATTTAATGAAGCTGCCAGTTGAGGACTTGTGAGGTGTCTGTTTCTCAAACTAGACACTCTAATGTACTTGTCCTCTTGCTTAGTTGTGCACCGGGGCCTGCCACTCCTCTTTCTATTCTGGTTAGAGCCAGTTTGCTCTGTTCTGTGAAGGGGGTAGTACACAGCGTTGTACGAGATCTTCAGTTTCTTGGCAATTTCTCGCATGGAATAGCCTTCATTTCTCAGAACAAGAATAGACTGACGAGTTTCAGAAGAAAGTTATTTGTTTCTGGCTATTTTTATTCTGTAATTGAAAACACAAATGCTGATGCTCCAGATACTCAACTAGTCTGAAGAAGGCCAGTTTTATTGCTTCTTTAATCAGAACAACAGTTTTCAGCTGTGCTAACATAATTGCAAAAGTGTTTTCTAATGATCAACTAGCCTTTTAAAATTATAAACTTGGATTAGCTAACACAACGTGCCATTGGAACACAGGAGTGATGGTTGTTGATAATGAGCCTCTGTACGCCTATGTAGATATTCCATTAAAAATCAGCCTTTTCCAGCTACAGTAGTCATTTACAACATTAACAATGTCTACACTGTATTTCTGATCAATTTGATGTTATTTTAATGTGCTTTTCTTTCAAAAACAAGGACATTTACAAGTGACCCCAAACATTTGAACGGTAGTGTACACGTACAGACAGACATAGGCCACCAGAAACACATCAATAGGTCATAAAAACCCACCGTAAAGCAAGCAGCTCATGGCCCATCTTATCATCATGGAGCTCAGCACGGTCACCTGAGGAGAGAGATGGAGTGGTAGTGGAGAAGAAAGGGAGGACAGAAGATCGGGGAATGTGTGTGTGTCTGTGCGTGTGTGCCTGTGTGTGCGATTGCAACCACTTGTGTATGTGTGTGTGTGTGTGATTGTGCCTGCATATGTTTGTGCGTGTGTGTTCTCCACACTCACGCCCACTGATCTTGGTGCCCACACGTTGTGCCAGGGCAGTGCTCTGTGCCAACTGCTCTCTGAAGCTCTGCCCCATGTAGTAGTCGATGTCGTTGGCACGCAGCAGCTCCTCAAACGCCTAAATATATATATTTTTACTTCAATTACATTTATTTGATTCAATCACTGTCGACGTGGTACATAATGTCCTGATCTGTGGAGAGATCGTCAGAGTGTCATACCTTGGTGGTGTCTCCCAGGTGCTGTGTGAGGATGTGACACACTCCGCGGCCCTCCCTCATCATCTGACGCAGGTGGGACAACTCCCTGGCCTGTGCCTGGATCAGAGTGTTGTACTTCCTGTGCAGAGAGGGAGGAAGATGAGGGGTCAAGACATAAAAGACAGAGATCGTCATCATCACCATTATCATAGTTATCCTCACCATTATCATAGTTATCATCACCATTATCATAGTTATTATCACCAGTATCATAGTCACCATCACCATTATCATAGTTATCATCACCATTATCATAGTTATCATCACCATTATCATAGTTATCATCACCATTATCATAGTTATCATCACCCGTATCATAGTCATCATCACCATTATCATAGTTATCATCACCATTATCATTGTCATAGTCATCATCACCATTATCATTGTTGTAGTCATCATCACCATTATACAGTTATCATCACCATTATCGTAGTTATCGTCAGCATTATCCTTGTTATAGTCATCATCACCATTATCATTATACAGTTACCATCGCCATTATCATAGTTATCATCACCATTATCATTGTTATCATCACCATTATCATAGTTATCATCACCATTATCATTGTTATAGTCATCATCACCATTATCATTGTTATAGTCATCATCACCATTATCATAGTTATCATCACCATTATCATTGTTATCATAGTCAATCTCATCATTATTTCCTTCCTTCATTTCCTCACCCGGGCCAGGTAGCACACTTCCCCTCCTCCACCGCCCTTCCTTTCCCCTCCAGCCTGGAGCTCTTGAGTTGCGCCTCCAGTGAGGCCACTCGGGACATCAGCTCTCGCAGCTCCCGGCTGGGCTTGGGTTCCATGCGAGGCCCCAGGCTGTCGGACATCCAGCCCTCATCCTCCTCCACACCGCTGGGGGCTGGGGTGGCCTCGAATGCCCAGTTCACCTGATAGAGAGGAGAGAAAAGACTGAATAGTCACAGAAAATATCATATCAGCCCATAAAGCAAGAAGCGAACAAGTCACTGAAGCAATCAATCAACTGGATCAATCAATCAGGTCTTGTATGTCATGTATATGACGTACCTTGCGTGGGGGGTGTTCCAGACTGGATGTGTAGTCGCTGGTGGTGGATAGTGAACGCACACGTAGCTGCAACCCACGAATCACCTTGTGACAGCGGGCCAGCTTAGAACGCAGGTCCTGGACCAATTGCTGTAGAGAGCCTGTCACTGACCCCTCCCCCTCATCATAAGCCCCGCCCACCCCCCCATCACCATGGAACCAAACCCCGGCAGGCTCATAGTCCTGCTGGTGGCTCAGTGAGGTACACATCTCCAGATCATCAAGCTCTGAGGGAGGAGCGATACAGGAAGAGACTAACAAGTTGTACAGATCATCACACCCGGCACAGGTAAGGTACTGACAGGTGAGGTGTGTGTGAAAAGTCAAGTAGCTACCGTATGGCGAGTTTGAGATGTCTCAAGTGGCAAAGTGAGATAAAAGCAGTGAGGTGACAGGTGAGAGAGGCGTAAGACAAGGCCGGAGCGAGAGAAAAGACAGGTGAGAGAGGCGTAAGACAAGGCCGGAGCGAGAGAAAAGACAGGTGAGAGAGGCGTAAGACAAGGCCGGAGCGAGAGAAAAGACAGGTGAGAGAGGCGTAAGACAAGGCCGGAGCGAGAGAAAAGACAGGTGAGACTGGAGAGACAAATAAAGGAGAGACATAGCTCAGTTACCCGGGCTGCTGGCGTCCTCTCTCTCTGCCTCGTTCTCACTACGGCCACACGTCTCATAGCCCAGGTCCTGTAGGTCCACCTGGACCTGCTTGCTGTCCTGCTCTACTGACGTCTCCGCTGTGAGAGTGTGCGTGAGAACCATTACTCCTTGAGTAAATTGCATTGAGTGATTCAATGAAGTGAATCAGCTACACTGTATTTAATTGTGTACTTTCCAGACATTATTATGAGCAGTCCCCTCCGTAGCAGCATCCTGTGGTATGCATGTATGTTTTCGGCGTAGGTGTATGATGACTCACTCAGTAGTTCCCTGTAGTCCTTGAGTTGTTCAGCCTGCGCGTGGACCGTGGCCTCAGACACCATGAGTCTCTCCTGCAGCTCTCTGCTCTCCTGTCTGCTCAGCGCCAAATCAGAACGCAGACGAACCACATGCTCACGGAGACCCGTCTCCACATGCTGCCAGAACCCGCCCACATCACCAGTGACATCCTCAGACCCCGCCTCCTATAGGAATCAATACAAGGCAAAATCCACTTGAATGCCCCTCCAACTAGTGGGAAACTCGTCTATAACCCTTAAGTTCCGACTTCTCCCACACGCTGGCCTCTGACGTCACCAACTAAAGAAATACCTTGATAACAGGCAGTTAAACGTAACAACAAAACATTATTTATAAAACATTGAACATTTAATTATAAACATGATAGCTGTACTTTTAGTTAATAATTGACGCAGCTTGTTGGCCATTAGCCAATTAGCATTTTCTAAACGAGTTCAAAGCATTTGAATGCATCCAACTGGCAATTTACACCTTCCCAATTGATTATGAATGCAGCATGAGTAACAAAAAAACTAACCAATGCCTGCTGATTTACTTTTACATGAGTAACCGAACAAGCTTAAACCATAACTGTTGAGCTTAAACCATAATGGTTGAAATGTTGTTATATCTATAGCTAAAATAAATATAATGGTAGCAGCAAACAGACGTCGGAAACATTTGTATTCATTATGGAAACAAAGCATTCACATGTATAGCAGATTGAAAAAGCCTTAATACAGTTGAAGTCATAAGTTTACATACACTTAGGTTGGAGTCATTAAAACTAGTTTTTCAACCACTCCACAAATGTCTTGTTAACAAACTATAGTTTTGGCAAGTCGGTTAGGACATCTACTTTGTGCAAGACACAAGTCATTTTTCCAACAGTTGTTTACAGACAGATTATTTCCCTTATAATTCACTGTATCACAATTCCAGTGGGTCAGAAGTTTACATACACTAAGTTGACTGTGCCTTTAAACAGTTTGGAAAATTCCAGAAAATGATGTCATGGCTTTAGACGCCTCTGATAGGCTAATTGACATCATTTTAGTCAACTGGAGGTGTAGTTGTGGATGTATTTCAAGGTCTACCTTCAAACTCAGTGCCTCTTTGCTTGACATCATGGGAAAATCATAAGAAATCAGCCAAGACCTCAGAAAAAAACTCCACAAGCCTGGTTCATCTTTGGGAGCAATTTCCAAACGCCTGATGGTACCACGTTCATCTGTACAAACAATAGTACGCAAGCATAAACACCATGGGACCAAGCAGCCGTCATACCGCTCAGGAAGGAGATGCGTTCTGTCTCCTAGAGATGAACGTACTTTGGTGCGAAAAGTGTAAATCAATCCCAGAACAACAGCAAAGGACCCTGTGAAGATGCTGGAGGAAACAGGTACACAAGTATCTATATCCACAGTAAAACGAGTCCTATATCGACATAACCTGAAAGGCCGCTCAGCAAGGAAGAAGCCACTGCTCAAAAAACGCCATTAAAAAAGACACTACGGTTTGCAACTGCACATGGGGACAATGATCATTCTTTTTGGAGAAATGTCCTCTGGTCTGATGAAACAAAAATAGAACTGCTTGGCCATAATGACCATCGTTATGTTTGGAGGAAAAAATGGGAGGCTTGCAACCCGAAGAACAACATCCCAACCATGAAGCACGGGGGTGGCAGCATCATGTTGTGGGGGTGCTATGCTGCAGGAGGGACTGATGCAATTCACAAAATAGATGGCATCATGAAGAAAGAAAACTGTGGATATATTGAAGCAATAGCTCAAGACATCAGTCAGAAAGTTAAAGCTTGGTTGCAAAATGGGTCTTCCAAATGGACAATGACCCCAAGCATACTTCCAAAGTTGTGTCAAAATGGCTTAAGGACAACAAAGTCAAGGTATTGGAGTGGCCATCACAAAGCCCTGACCTCAATCCTATAGAACATTTGTGGGCAGAACTGAGAAAGTGTGTGTGAGCAAGGAGGCCTACTAACCTGACTCAGTTACACCAGCTCTGTCAGGAGGAATGGGCCAAAATTCACCCAACTTATTGTTGAAAGCTTGTGGAAGGCTACCCACAACGTTTGACCCAAGTTAAACAATTTAAAGCCAATGCTGCCAAATACTAATTTAATGTATGTAAACTTCTGACCCACTGGGAATGTGATGAAAGAAATAAAAGCTGAAATAAAAGCTGAAATAAATAATTCTCTCTACTATTATTCTGACATATCACATTCTTAAAATAAAGTGGTGATCCTAACTGACCTAAGACATGGAATTTTTACTCAGATTAAATGTCAGGAAATGTGAAAAACGGAGTTTAAATGTATTTGGATAAGGTGTATGTAAACTTCCAACTACAACTGGATGTCCTGTGTCCTATTTCATAAAGCACATGCTGAAACACAGAACACTCCTTTCCTCTCGCCTGAAAAAAAGGAGCAGCAGTTGCCTGCCCAGAGCCAGTGCTGCTTATATAAACTATCCCCAGGCTAAGAAAACTGCCCTACATAGACTGCTATAGCTACACCAACACAGAGATATGAGGAGAGGGGGAAGGAAGTAGACAGAGAGAGAGAGAGAGGGAGAGAAAGGGAGGATAGATAAGGGGCAGGGGACAGAGATAGGGAGTAGGGGAGGGAGAGAATATAAGGGAAGAGAGAGGGAGAGAGAATGAGATAGAGAGACAGAGAGTAAGATGAACATTTTGAATTATACATAGAGTGAGATGTTAACACTATTCCGGCAAGCACTGGTTTTGGGTAGAGGATTGTACCTTTACCTTCTCTGTGTGGTCTGGCTGACGGTGGGACAGGAGAGTACCCAGGTCTAAGGAGTGAGGTCTGGTACACTGTCTCTTCCCCCTTCCCTCTCTCATCCTTACTGCTGGGGGCCCACGCTTGCTATGGGTGGGTCCCACTGCTGGTAGTACCTCTTCCTCCTCCTCCATCTCCTCTTCCTCTTTCTGTTCCCATCCTTGGCATGTGTCTGTTGGATCTTCCAGCTCTCTTAGACCTTCTACCTCCCCTTGGTTCTCTTTCAGGGCCTCGTTCTCTTGGCACGTGTCTGTTGGATCTTCCAGCTCTCCTAGACCTTCTACCTCCCCTTGGTTATCTTTTAGGGCCTCGTTCTCTTGGCACGTGTCTGTTGGATCTTCCCGCTCTCCTAGACCTTCTACCTCCCCTTGGTTCTCTTTTAGGGCCTCGTTCTCTTGTTGCAGCCTCAGCAGTGTACTCCTGCACGAGATGGAAAGTAAACCATGGGATTCAGTATGAATAACAACAACTACACTGCTTACGTGTTATTGTAATTGCTTATCCACTATTATTGTGATGTGATGAAAGAAATAAAAGCTGAAATAAATAATTCTCTCTACTATTATTATTACATTTCACGTTCTTAAAATAAAGTGGTGATCCTAAGTGACCTAAAAAAAGGAATTTTTACTGCGATTAAATGTCAAAAACTGAGTTTAAATGTATTTGGCTAAGGTGTATGTAAACTTCCGACTTCAACTGTACATTTAGAATGAATTCAGTCAAGGAGCAGAAGAGACATTTTCGCCCATCCAACTACTGAGGTGACCCTTAATATGCGTCGTATACATGTGATGTAGACTATTTGATGTGTGTATGTATATATTTGTGATGTGCTGTGCATCAAATCAATTGTATGTGCTCTATTGCTCTGAATTTGCTCTCAATTGATAATATTGGAAGAAAAAGTAGAATAAATGAAAGATCTGTGCGGCTCTCTGAAGGATTGTCTCAACCCAAAGTGGCCCCCTTGCAAAAAATTGTGAGTAACACTGGTATAGACCATTTAATGTGTTCGAATAGTAGATACACAGGTGAGTGGGTACTGTGTATGTACATACCTCATCTGGGCTAGGGAGGAGTAGCCGGTGGTCTCCAGCTGTGTTCTCATCTCCTCCAGTTCTTCTTCTATTGCCCTCTTCTGTTCAGCCAGGTGCTTCACCTGCCCCATGCCCCCCTGGGACAGTGCTCCACTCACAGGTCCTCCAGACAGCACCCCCTGCCCACAGGCCATTCCAGAGTTCTGGTCAAGAAAGAGAGGAAAAGAGAGTTAGAGAGAGGGGTGACATAATTACAGTTTCATAACAGGAAAAAGGACTTGTTAGTCTGAGTACTGGTCTGCGTCTGCTTAAGCTAATCACTTTGCTATTGTCTTATTTGGCAAGGGAACAATGCAGTGTTGTTGAATACAGAAACAGTCTGGCAACCAGGCTGGAAGATTGTCAACATTAAGCTCTAAAGTACAAGGGGATGAGATAAGTGTTGGAAATCCCATACCTAAGGCAACAACATTGGAACATTGAGAGGCAACCAGTCTGTCGAGAGAGTCTACGATGAGAGGCACAAGGCTAGTGTACAATTTAAGATTTAAAGGTAAAAAGTCACATGTACCTTAGTGGAGGCCAGGCTTTTGGCAGTCAGTTTATCCTCATCGTCTTCGATACTGTCTGAGAACTCATCAGTGCTGCCCTGTTCATCGTCTCCCTCCTCCTCTTCCTCCGTGCTGAGCTCTGAAAACACAACAGGCAACCGATCAGATACTTCCTCACCCTTCTTTCCTCTCTCCGCCTCCCTTTGTCTCTCAACCTCTCCCCTATCAAGTTTGTCTATATCACACTCTACCACTCTCCCTCTTATTTTTCTTCCTCCCTCTTTCTCTACCTCTCTCTCTCCCTTCTCTCTTCCCCTGGTCAGAATCAAATGTTATGTCAGGAGTAGACAGCCAAACATACACACTGAGCCCAGCCATGGATAGGACAGCCCCTCTGTCTTCTGCCCAACCCTGTAGTGTGTATGTGTTCACTCTGTGCTGGGGATATGAAACACACACACACACACACACTCTCCCTCTCTGTGGCGCTATGAGGCACGAAGTAATAACAACCACACAGATCTATTTTTAACATTCTGTAATAGAGGGCATGCCATTGCTTTTACACTATGATTTGACATTTAGATGTTCAACGCTTATTTTTTGTTGTTGTAGTTTCACCATATTAAAATTAAAATTCAATGACTTAAAATGAGGGACTATGACAGACTATGACAGAGCTGGTGTGTCCTGCACTATGACAGAGCTGGTGTGTCCTGCACTATGACAGAGCTGGTGTGTCCTGCACTATGACAGAGCTGGTGTGTCCTGCACTATGACAGAGCTGGTGTGTCCTGCACTATGACAGAGCTGGTGTGTCCTGCACTATGACAGAGCTGGTGTGTCCTGAAAGAAAGGAAACACCAACATAAAGTGTCTTAGTAGGGCGTTGTGCCACCACGAGCCAGAACAGCTTCAATGCACCTTGGCATAGATTCTACAAGTGTCTTAGTAGGGCGTTGGGCCACCACGAGCCAGAACAGCTTCAATGCACCTTGGCATAGATTCTACAAGTGTCTTAGTAGGGCGTTGGGCCACCACGAGCCAGAACAGCTTCAATGCACCTTGGCATAGATTCTACAAGTGTCTTAGTAGGGTGTTGTGCCACCACGAGCCACCAGAACAGCTTCAATGCACCTTGGCGTAGAATCTACAAGTATCTTAGTAGGACGTTGGGCCACCAGGATCCAGAACAGCTTCAATGCACCTTGGCATAGATTCTACAAGTGTCTGGAACTCTAGCGGAGGGATGTGACACCAGTCTTCCTCCAGAAATTCCGTAACTTGGTGGTTTGTTGATACTGGTGGTGAACACTGTCCTAGGTGCCGCGCCAGAATCTCCCATAAGTGTTCAATTGGGTTGAGATCTGGCGACTGAGACAGACACCTACAAGACTCTTTATGTTCGTGTGAGACCCTCTTTCAAACCACTGAGATCTCTTCTTCTAGCCATGGTAGCTAAAAAATGGGCAACTGGGAATTTGTAAACGACCCTAAGCATAATGGGACGTTCATTGCCTAATTAACTCAGGAACCACACCTGTGTGGAAGCACCTGCTTTCAAAATACTTTGCATCCCTCATTTACTTGTGTTTGATTTATTTTGGTGGTTACCTGTATGTACAATAGAAGCATCTCTCTCAGCGCGTTATGAAAAGGTATATTCATGTACTTATAGTTGAACGCTATATAATGACATGATATTACAGTTAAATCATGACATACAAACCATATGAAGTAATCATTTCCATTGGCGGACATCTCCATGTCCAGTCCTCACCAGAGCCTCTGGTGGTGATGGTGAGACACATATGAAGCACACAGATCCGTGCAGACGTGATGTGCTAAATTCACAGGAGGCTGCTAAGGTGAAAATGGCTCATAATAATGGGCTGCTAAGAGGAAAATGGCTCATAATAATGGGCTGCTAAGGGGAAAATGGCTCATAATAATGGGCTGCTAAGGGGAAAATGGCTCATAATAATGGGCTGCTAAGGGGAAAATGGCTCATAATAATGGGCTGCTAAGGGGAAAATGGCTCATAATAATGGGCTGCTAAGGGGAAAATGGCTCATAATAATGGGCTGCTAAGGGGAAAATGGCTCATAATAATGGGTTGCTAAGGGGAAAATGGCTCATAATAATGTGCTGCTAAGGGGAAAATGGCTCATAATAATGTGCTGCTAAGGGGAAAATGGCTCATAATAATGGGCTGCTAAGGGGAAAATGGCTCATAATAATGGGCTGCTAAGGGGAAAATGGCTCATAATAATGGGCTGCTAAGGGGAAAATGGTTCATAACAATGGGTTGCTAAGGGGAAAATGGCTCATAATAATGGGCTGCTAAGGGGAAAATGGCTCATAATAATGGGCTGCTAAGGGGAAATGGCTCATAATAATGGGTTGCTAAGGGGATAATGGCTCATAATAATGGGCTGCTAAGGGGAAAATGGCTCATAATAATGGGCTGCTAAGGGGAAAATGGCTCATAATAATGGGCTGCTAAGGGAAAATGGCTCATAATAATGGGCTGCTAAGGGGAAAATGGCTCATAATAATGGGCTGCTAAGGGGAAATGGCTCATAATAATGGGCTGCTAAGGGGAAAATGGCTCATAATAATGGGTTGCTAAGGGGAAAATGGCTCATAATAATGGGCTGCTAAGGGGAAAATGGCTCATAATAATGTGCTGCTAAGGGGAAAATGGCTCATAATAATGGGCTGCTAAGGGGAAAATGGCTCATAATAATGGGCTGCTAAGGGGAAAATGGCTCATAATAATGGGCTGCTAAGGGGAAAATGGTTCATAATAATGGGTTGCTAAGGGGAAAATGGCTCATAATAATGGGCTGCTAAGGGGAAAATGGCTCATAATAATGGGCTGCTAAGGGGAAAATGGCTCATAATAATGGGTTGCTAAGGGGAAAATGGCTCATAATAATGGGCTGCTAAGGGGAAAATGGCTCATAATAATGGGCTGCTAAGGGGAAAATGGCTCATAATAATGGGCTGCTAAGGGGAAATGGCTCATAATAATGGGCTGCTAAGGGGAAAATGGCTCATAATAATGGGCTGCTAAGGGGAAAATGGCTCATAATAATGGCCGGAACAGAGTTAACATGTAAACCATGTTTGATGTATTTGATACCGTCCACTAATTCCACTCCAGCCATTACCAGGAGCCAGTCCTCCCCAATTAAGGTGCCACCAACCTCCTGTGCTATCTGTATATACCTTATATAATCTATCCGGTTAGATATAATGATTGGAAATCATTACTAGTGTGAGGCAGAAGGACTGCTTCACATAATATACTATACTGACTATGTTATCGTATACCTAATAGTGACTTACCTGTGTCAAAGTTGTCAATCCACATCACAGTAAACTAGCCATGCAAACAACATGCTGGGATGCCATGCACGTGGCAGAGAAGTCATTAACGACAGAGATGGTAGTGTAACTTCCTAAAAACATGAGAGATCTCTTTCTTCTGTGAAAGAAAACTTATTTTATAAGGATATTCTTAGAATGTGTGAGCGTGTGTGAGAGCATGCGCGCGCGTGTGTGTGTGTGTGTGTGTGTGTGTGTGTGTGTGTGTGTATGCAAGTGTTGGTGGGTGGTAATGTCTAAGAGTGTGTTTTGACACAGAGACTATGGAGACAGAATGTAGAGACAGAGATGACTCTTCAGACAGGGATGAGAAAAGCACATGATCACCACTTTCTCTTTCTTTCACCTCAGGGATAGACAGAACACCCGTTATCTGTTCTCTACTAGTTGGGGGAGAAGAGAGGGTTTGTTGTATTGGATAAGGGGGCAAAAAGGGAGAGGGAATCCAGTCCCCAATTCAAATAAAAAAATCCTTTCAACAAAAAAAAAAAAACAGGAAATATTTTATTTTACTTTCCATTTCAAAGCACAAAAAAAATGTGGTTTTCATCACCCCAAACCTTAATAGAAAATTCCTTCACTAATCCTAAAATCCTTAAAACCTAATCAATCTGGACCAATCGAATCTCGAATGATACTAGGTATAATCTTATTATCATGTCTTTATCACATTGTGATTGGTACAAAGTCTATCAATAAATGCAAGAAATAGGCCTGCTATCTAAGATACTTGGGTTGTGGGGTATCGAAGAGGGATAACAAGGTTAACAAATAACTAAGATAAGGATTCTTACTTTGTTAATTAAGAAAACACTATTGACTACTCACCTAGTGGTCCATGCATCGTCTTTGAGACTAAGAACAACTATGATAGGATCTTTAAAACCTGTGGAATGAAGATCTGCGGAGGAATACTAACTACTTGGCCATCCTTTTGATTTCAGCTAATATATCTTGGGCCTGCATACGGCATGTACACAAAGATGGTGTTAAATAATAAGATGGATGACTTGAAGACATTTACTGTAAGGCATGAGCTGGACTGTCTACACAACACATCACATTACCGTAAGGCTGGACACATTGACACCGAGAGACGGAGTACAATACAACATAGCATTACAGAACAGCCGCACTGCAAAGCAATACGCAGGCGGTTTGTAAAAACAATACAAACACAACTCACGGAATATATGAATAATAATAAATAATAAAACATCTACGTTGCACGTTGCCACTTCATACAGTAATTAAAACCACCCCCAAAAATGTGTTGTTGGTTAGAACAGGCATCGGTTATTGTGTGGTGTCTGTGTCATCCAAAGAGGAACGAAGTTGCCCATAGTCACTGACCTTAGGTCAGTTTTGAGTGTTTGGATGACTAAGGGCAACTTCTACCTGCAGTGCATTTGTCTGACTCGCTGGTGCAGTGGCTAGACAGAATATCCTACAGAATTAGTAACAGTGCCCCAGGTAGCCCTGGAGGCCAGTCCCTGCCCGTCCCCACCTCCAAAGTCAGACTGCCTCTTAGCTGCCCTCTCCAGTGCCAGGGCGGTCTTCCGGGTCCTGGCTAGGACCTCCTCCAGCTGCCCTCGGAGTGCCTGAACAGAATCCAGTTCGGTGTGCAGAGCTCGGGTCTTCTCTGAGCTGCTGAGAGAGGGGCAATGACACCACACACACACACAAACGTCCTCAAACACTGATTGTGGTATTAACAGTTGTTACTAGCCTACTACTGTACGCAGCAATGTGTACTGACACTAGCTTACACTGTCCACAAATGTGTGTATTTGTAGGCACCCATGTGTGTGTATTTGTAGATGTGTTTATTATTGGCCTCAGTGAAGGCCTCTGTGGCCACCTCCTACCTGTTTCCTCTGGCCTGGATGTGGCTCAGACTCTGGTACAGCCTCTTCTCTGCCCTCAGAGCATCGTTCAGCCTGTGGTACTCACTGGCCAACTGCTCCAATACACTCTGACAGAGAGGTTGGGAAAAGGAAAGGGGGAAATATTATAAACACACACTCCACTCAGTAGGCACCAGACCTAACTGAACTAACAAGGACAATGTTGTAGACAATAAAGAACTTTGGTGGAGAGGGATACCTGGTGGTCAGTGTTGGAGGGCTCCCTGGCTACTACTCCTGGGGCCAGGATCTTAAACCTATCCCCCTGCTTCTGGGCCTGCTCTTGGGCCTGAGCTAGATCTGAACGCAGGACTGAAATCTCCAGCTGAGCCCCCTTCTCCTTCTTCCTGACCAGCTGCAGCTCCTCCCGAATGGCCTGTACCTCTTCTGCCCCCTCTGGTGTGGAGAGCTCCATGCTCTCCTCCTGGCTCTGCATCAGACTCTGGGTGGGGAGGAGTAGGACAGTTAGTGTGTGTGTGTGTGTGTGTGTGTGTGTGTGTGTGTGTGTGTGTGTGTGTGTGTGTGTGTGTGTGTGTGTGTGGTCAACCAGTGTCCCAGAATTCACCTGGATAAAAGCCTCTTTCTCCTTCAGCAGGTTCTGCAGTCGCTCTGCCTCTCCCATTCTCTCCTTCCGGAGCTCACCCATCTCCCGTTCCTGTGACGACAGCTGCCTGCGCAGCTCCTGAAGCTGGCCCGTCCGCTCGCCAATCACTTGAGAGAGCCTATCAGAGCAGTCCTGAGAGAGGAGGTCGGAGGGAGAAAAGAGAGATTCTGAAATCGACTGTCAATGTATATGTTACATCCAGTCTATCACAAATGTTTCCATTTCTATAATAGACTATTGGATTTTTCTTAGTGATGTTGGGCTGAGTACACTGTACAGCTGACATAAGCTCATCATTCATATTCTCAGAGATAGGTCCTAGATCAGGGGTGTGTGTGCGTGTGTGTGTGTGTGTGTGTGTGTGTGGTACCTGTATGTACAGGTCCTTAGTGCTGATGGTGCTGAGCAGATCCTGGACCTGTGCTTGGTGTTCGTGGCTCTGGCGGCTGCGGTCTGACAACAGTTCCTGAAACAGTTTCTCCTTCAGCGCGAGGCGAGCCTTCAGCTCCTCCACCACCCCACTGGGGCCTGCCTGGACCTTAGCCAGGAGGGCTGCCGTGAGGTCCTACACACACATAGGAGAAAACAAAACAAACACACACACACACACACGTCAGTATATCTGTCGTTTTTGGAGGGGTCAGATATAAGAGCAGGTTTTTCCTCATTGGACTAGTTTGAGGTTGTTAAAGCACTGCAAGTCATTAATATCAGCCAACAATGAAAAACTTCAACACTGGAGAGAAACTACTGGTTACAAGAACAAACAGAATGCAAACTGGTGGCACAGCCAGTCCTCACTAGTGTGACCTATCTGAGCTGTTGACCTCGTTTAGCGCGCGCATGTTTTGCGTATGTGTTTGTGCGTGTGTGTGTTTCTGTGTGTTTACCTGTGTCTCCTGGCTGCGTGTCTGCAGGGCAGTCTGTAGCTGGCTGATGAGCGTGTCTCTCTCTCTCAGAGTGCACTTCTCTCTCTCCTCACTCTGCTGCTGGAGCCACTGCAGGTTCCTGTGGGCTTCTGCTGTCTGCTCCACGTCCAGCTCCTTACCCCGCACCAACGCATCCAGACTCTATACAAACACACAGTCTAAACATGTCAATGTATATAGATGTACCGTGTGTGAGAGTGGGTGTATCCTCGTGGTTGCTCGAGGTATCGTCCTTTAGTGCGTGCGTTTGTACCGTGATGGTCTCCTCGTTGTTGGACAGTATACAGCGCAGTCTCTCCAGGTCTCGCTCCTTCTCTCGAAGGGCCAGCTGTAGTTTCCTCACCTGCTCCTCCCTCTCTTCCAGACCACTGAACTTCTCATCTATAGACCGCTGGACAGAGAAAGAGAACATCAATCATTATTATTAGTGTCTATCTATCCATCCATCCATCCTTCCATCCTTCCATCCATCCATCCTTCCATCCTTTCATCCTTTCATCCATCCTTCCATTCATCCATCCATCCTTTCATCCATCCTTTCATCCTTTCATCCATCCATCCTTTCATCCTTTCATCCATCCATCCATCCTTCTATCCATCCATCCATCCATCCATCCATCCTTCCTTCCTTCCTTCCTTCCTTCCTTCCTTCCTTCCTTCCTTCCTTCCTTCCTTCCTTCCTTCCTTCCTTCCTTCCTTCCATCCATCCATCCATCCATCCATCCTTTCATCCATCCATCCATCCTTTCATCCATCCATCCTTCCATCCATCCATCCATCCAGTAAGAGTAAGTGTCCTTACCTCCAATGCTCTGTCCCTGTCTCTGATGCGTTCTCTCAGTTTGTCCAGCAGAGCATCTCTGGGTTTGGAGCTGTCTGCTGATTCCAGGAGTTCAGAGTACTCCTACAAAGGGTGAGGGAGATAGGGTCAGTGTGTATGTGTGTGTGTGTTCATGTGTGGGGGGAGGGGGGGGGGGGGGGGGGGTTATGTCTCTCACCTGTAGCTGCCTCTCCTTGTCCTGAAGGGAGTGTTTGAGCTGGGTGATGTTCTTGTCTCTCTCCTGAACTTCTGTGCGTCTCTCCGCCTTACTCTCCTCCAGCTGAGCCTCTTTAGTCCGCAGCTCAAAGCCAGACTGAGCAAGGGCACTGCGCAAGTCCTACAGTGGGACAGAGGATAGGTTACACACACCACCTACATCATTACTACAGGGGTCCACACCAACACATCCACACACAGAGCACACACACACGCACCTGGTTGTGTTTGTCGGTGACCTCCCTGTGCTGCAGTGCCTCCTTTAGGTCAGAGTGGAGTCTGTCTTTAGCTCTGCTCAGGTCCTCAGCCTGTCTCTGGCTCTGTCTCTGGGCTCTCTGACTGGCTTCCAGCTCCAGACCCAGGGTGAACAGAGAGCTCTGTAACCCCACCAACTCACCCTTAAGCTGGGATAAACTCGCACCCTCACTGCCCCCCTCTGGATCCTGGGAGAGAGGACCAAACAATCAAATCCATTGGGGTTAGACTGGTCATGAAGAAAGGGCGTCTCCGTCCGTCCGTCCGTCCGTCCAATCAATCAATCAATCAATCAATCAATCAATCAATCAATCAATCACTTGTCTTGTCTGGTCTGGTCTGGTCTGGTCTGGTCTGGTCTGGTCTGGTCTGGTCTGGTCTGGTCTGGTCTGGTCTGGTCTGGTCTGTCTGTCTGTCTGTCTGTCTGTCTGTCTGTCTGTCTGTCTGTCTGTCTGTCTGTTGGGTTATTACAGCCTTTTATTAACTGGTATGCTGCTGAGTGCTTGTCTGGACCTGTCTGGGGTGTGTGAGGTCTCACCTCAGTGTGTGTGATCTGGTTGCGGTGGGCCATCTCTCTCAGCTTACACAGTGTGGCGTTCTGCCCCTCAATTAGCTGGTACAGCTCCACGGCCTGAAGATGACATAGGGAATATTCTGCAAATCACTACTGAGTGTGTACTCAAATGTAATCCCCTGGCTGCGTCTCAGAACATTTATGGTCCCGCAATGTCGCCTCAGTGTAGACCACACATACCTCGTTATCCTTGGTACTGACAGAATCGGTCAGGCATTGGATGGTGCGCTCCTGGCTCTGAGCTCCCTGGCGGATGGAACGCAGTTCACACTCCATCTCAATGAGCTTCTCCTGCAACTTCTGGAGCGGGAGGGAGGAGGGAAACAGAGAGAGAGAAAGGGAGAGAGAGAGAGGATGAGTAAGTAGAGAGAGAGAGAGAGAGACAAAGGGACAAGAAAGTGTGTGTGTGTGTTTGTGTGTATGGTATGCGTTTCATGTATAGATGGGTAATGTCTCTCTGTAGCCGTACCGCGTTGTTGGCTTCGCTCTCCTGGCTCTTGGCCTGCAGGGACTGGACCTGCTGCTGGGCCTTCTGCAGCTCACTGACACACTGACCTGCAGCACACTCATACTGGTTCAACTGGCTCTGCTGCTCCTCGATCAGAGTCTGGAACACACACACAAAGACAGGGGTTAACACACACACATTGCAGTCCACGTTTACCGAATCCCGCTTCGCTCACAAATGAATACTATGGGAGAGATAGAGACAATAGTTTGGCACAGTATTGATATCCAACCGCTCTAGCCACATCTGTATAAGGAAAAGGGACAATGCACTGAGCTGGGCTGTTGGTGACTGTACTTTCCAAAGCAAATGCTCTGTTCACCCATGTTTCTATGCTGCTAAAAGCAGATCCATCCTGCGGATATTCTCTCCCTGTGTATGTTAAGTGCTCTGCGGTGCCCCTAACGTAACTTACGTAACCAGTGTGTCACCATCTCCCTTACAGCACTCACATCCTATATTTATATTTATAACACACACACACATGTACGTAATATAAATCTGTTAAATCCCTGTTAGAATGGGAACACAGGCTAGATGTATGTGGTGGTATGTGGATTGATCTTCTTATACTGTAATACATACAGTAGAGGTCCAAAGAGCTACAGTACAGACTATAGATACCTACAGGTCCAAGCCAAAAACATACCACATGGCCATAGTCCAGGCCATTTGAGTAGCAGGGAGAGATACTGCACATGCCATAGAAATAGACTGACTTTGAATTAGAAAGTAAATTCTAGTAATTATATGCCTATGGTGAATGCTGTAATATAATGACATCCACTAGCCTGGTCTGACATTGCACGGTACTATCAGGGTTTGCTGCCCCCGAGGCGTATTGCTGCTGTGAAAATAGGCCAATAGTGGTGCCACTCCATGTCCCCACATGCGCTAACCTAGTTTAGTGAACAGGGCTGGGGCTGGCTGAGGCCTGAAATCCCATTCACATTAAGGAATGCTCCTAAATCAGACACAGGCACTGCCTGCATCTCTGTCACAGTCTATTATCTACTGAGGCTCACAGAGGAGCTAGAGTCAATATGATTGGAATTTGAGAGCTACATAGAGCTACTGTACCAAAGCACCCAATGAACCTTCATTTTATTCCAAAGGACGCTTACATATCTTCTGTACACCATGTTTGCTCTTCATTTCATCGACCTTGGTTAGACTGCAAGGCAGCATGACATGAGACGGCCTACTCTTTGTTTGCAGCAATACATTGAGCTTTAAGTAGAGAGATACAGCTTTAAGAGTCCGAGACTTGATTATGGAAAGAGAACATGGATTTGTCAACACAGTTCTCACCACTCAGCAGATGAAACTTGATTATGGAAAGAGAACCTGGATTTGTCAACACAGTTCTCACCACTCAGCAGACGAAACTTGATTATGGAAAGAGAACCTGGATTTATCAACACAGTTCTCACCATTTCTGTAGCAGCCCCAAGGCAAATACCTGCTATTTGCAAGCAAGAAATTATTTGAGGATATACACTGAGTATAGAAAACAGTACGACATCCAGGTGAAAGTTATGATCCCTTATTGATGTCACTTGTTAAAGCCACTTCAAATCAGTTTAGATGAAGGGGAGGAGACAGGTTAAAGGAGGATTGCGCAACTCAATATTAGGAAGGCGTTCCTAATGTTTGGTATACTGTAGATAGATCATACACAGTACCTCAGGTTCTACAGATGTAGGATCTTAATTTGATCACACTGTTGTGACAAATTTAAAACATGTATTGTATTCAAGGTTTATAAAGGCTTCTGAAGTTAGTCATTTCCAGTTTGGAAGATTTCAGACTTGATTTTCCCTTTCGAAAAATGTATTCACCTCTACAAAGGTTTCCATAAATTATAATAATTCACATTTCCTGTTGCTGCAGGATTCTTTTCCTGCTGTAGCAAACTGGCTCAAATGAAGTACCTCTGTTCTGTGAAGATGGCAATATCATTCTAGGTTTGTTAATGTGCCTCTGTGGTTGGCCAACCATGACAGCTCCACTCTCTGAGCGCACACTCACTCATTAGTATGACTGACTGGCCTGAGGGCTCTACATGAGAATCCCTCACTGCTTTTAACACACAGACACACAAACAAAACACACATCTGAAGGATTGTAATGATGTGCATTTTAGGCATGTAGACATCTGAGTCACACAATGATCTCACAGACACAGATGCACCCGCACACATACACACATTGATTCAAGTGCTACGGAGCGCACATCCTCTGTGCATCCTATCTGGAGGGAGAGGGGGGGGGGGGGTAAGGAGAGGTTAAAGTGATGTAGATGGACAGCTGGATTATCCAGTTAATTAGCCTGGAGTGTGGTGAGATCACAGAATGTTCTCACGGTTGGGAGCACTACACTGTCTGCTGAATTCACAGATAACTAACCTTCTGGAATAGTCTCCATATTCTGAGATGTGTATCTCTGTAGATGATTAAAATAAGCTACAAAAAGGTTTGTAGTAAAATAAGGTATCCTATTGAAATAAATAAAAAACTCCTTGGATTTCAGTTACTGTTCCAGTAGCTAAAAAGTGGGAACTACAGACCAGAGGTGAACCAATGGCCAGAGCTGACTGAGGAGCTGCAGTGTTATACCTGGTGGGGGCGTGGGGGAGGACACTCATGATACAGATCCTCCCACAGCTCCTCCATCTCAGCCAGGTCCAGACCCCCATCTATCCCTCCATCCAGCCTGATCAGAGGGGCCTCCAGGTCGGGCACATGGACATGAATCTCCCCGTCTCCATTCAGACCTCCATACAGCAACCCCAAGGCCGGCTCATGGAAGCTCAGTCTGGAGCCTCGCCTGCTGGGGCTCTGTCTGTTGAGTACAGGCAGTCTGCTTCCCTTGGGGCTCTGGACTGGCCGGTACACACAGTTCTGGACCAGGCAGAGGGCCAGTGAGAGGCGGGAGGCTGACCTCAGTGGAGTCACCAGGTGGTGCTCCTCGGAGAGGGAGTCGGAGAACCGATCATCCAGGGGGTCCTGGGGATACTCTAGCCCCTCGTGCCCATCTTGGATTGCAGACAGCTGGGTAGATTCTCCGGTTATGTCCAGGGAGTCTACAGAGGGGCTGGAGCTGGCTCGGCCCACCAGGGTAGGGTCGCTGTCCGAAGCCCGGGGCGTAGGGTTGGACCCAGGGATCAGTGTGAGCGAGGAGGGGGTCCCCTCTGGATCTTTATCCCCTCCTCTTCCTCCTCCACTTGCACGTCCTCCTCCAATCATGCTGACCGAATACCTCGTCGATGGGTCACAGGAAATACTCCGTGCCAACTTCCTGGGTACTTTACACACAGCCTCGTAGTCTGAGTCCGCCACTCGCCACGCCGTGCACCCTCGGCACTTCCTGGGTGAAGGCGTGACAGTCCCACAGCGCTGTGACCCCACAGCCGTCACCTCTGGCGCAGGCCCTGCGCATTGTGGGGGATGCCTATGATGATGATGATTATGACCCCCGAACTCTAACCCCTCCTCAGCCCAGGACTCATACAGAGAGTACACCAAGTCCTCCTGGAGCAGAGCACAGTACTTAGCATGGGTCAGACCGGACATGTCCACCATACCATCCCCCTGTACCCTTCCTCCCCCTCCTCCCGTATCCCCAGGCCCAGTAACGGCCCCTGCAGAACCGCCTCCATCCTCCCTGTTGGTCTTCAGGTAGAGGCCACCGATGAGGCCCCGTAGCCGGTGTTTCTCCTGGAGCAGCCTCTGCAGCCGTTCAATGGACAGGGCCTCCACCCGGGCAATCACCGTGTCAAACCTATACATGCGCTCCAGTATGAAGGCACACTTGGAGCAGGCGAACTCGCCGCGGCCGTCGCGGATCAGCTCTCGCCCCAGGGCGTGGGACAGGAGCACCTGCAGGTTGAGTTTGGAGGCGGGGTGGAAGATCCATCGCCGTTGGTTACCGCAGAGCTCCCTCGCGCAGATACGACACGCCTCCTTCATTCTGATGTCCAGCATTCCACACGCACACAGTCAAGACGGAGGTCATTCACCTGAGCTTGGTGTTTTGTGTGAAGACTTTAGTCTAATGCCGAAAACACCTTTATTTTGTATGATAAACCTTTGTATTAAACTTCCATTTTCCTGAAGAAGAATGAATGGCGCTCCCATATCCCCAGAGTTCTTCCACTGACGTCACCTCGGACGCTCCTTGGTGGGGTTGAGGTCCCGGTTGCCGTTAAGTGTTGTATAAATAATAAATAACATTTGATTGATGGAGTTGAATGAGATGATGCGATGCTGTTATTAGCTCCAGTATGACTGCTCATCCATCAACATCTGTGTATTAAATCATTTATTAAGATGTAAATGTTGGCATATTGTATGTAACAGTCCTCTTATCTGCTTCTCTCTCTTCAGAAGAGATGCAAAACAAATAGCAACCACGTGGTTTCAGACAAATATATACCACTAAAATTCAATATAAACAACAGATAGAGAGTCATTGGAGAAACTCAAATATTGTTACTGGTAGCCTGCAAAGGAAAAGCAGACAGCAGCAAGCAAGAGATGCTCACAAAATCCAATCCTCTAGATAGAATGCCTTTTTCCCCTCTTCACATTCTGCCAGAGTTGCTGTTTCCATAGGAGTATAAAGACGTTGGATGGATTCTAATAGCATATTGCTTCTTAGAGCAGCAGATGGCAGACAGCAAGTCGTCCAGTATCCTTGGTCACCGATTCTGTTGCATTCCGTAATGGAAATTCTGATGCAATGACTTAAATCCGAAAGGGAAATATAAAGTCATTCTAGTGTTATATTCCCTAAATACACACGAGCCTTTCCTCCTTTCGCTCCCGGTTGTTTCATTTCGCGTTTCCCGACACAAGAAAAACACGCGTACGTTCCGCTGCATCACTTGGTTTGGCTGTCATGGGAGGCTCCCGCTGTCAGGTTGATCATCACCGGTAGACTACCACCGTATCCCTTTAACCAAACACCGTCACTGCAGAGAAGTGACACACCAAAACAATTATTTCGGTAGCGGCAATCAGGTCCTCCGCAATCCCTTGACAATCATTCATGATGTATTATATCAACGGTGAAGATGGCGCGCTTCAGCCCAGCGGTATAGTAGATCCTTTTGGCAGATAATGATGTGGCAACGTTGTAGCACTGGCAAGAACGGCTGCAGCGGCGGAGCGCACCATTTCACGCATTAGGGGTGCTAAAATATCTGATCGTCTATATCAAGATATTAAAAAGTAGTCCTATATGACATGATAATACCGGTTCTACTGTCATATAATAAGAAGTTCATTTAAAGCTACAATTCGGTCAATTTTGTCAATGTTGAATAAAATATTTTGATAATCTACAAAATGTCCCCCGGGGTGCCATTAGTTATTTTGGTCCAGTCTACACTAAACTTTGTATTCGCTTTAGTGAGCAGGTGAAATGCCTACTACCATTTAGTAGCATATAAGTGACATTAGTGTTTGCGTAAACTCTTACACCATGTAAAGCAGTACATATATTTTATATAATAATAAAAAATAATAACATTCTTTTCTCTAAATTTGGTCATAATAACCACCAGATTAGGGCTCTCGAGTGACGCAGTGGTCTAAGGTACTGCATCTCAGTGTAAAAGGCGTCACTACAGTCCCTGGTTCGAATCCAGGCTGAATCACATCTGGTTGTGATTGGGAGTCCCATAGTGCGGTGCACAATTGGCCCAGTGTCGTAAGGCCATCATTGTAAATATGAATTTGTTCTTAACTGACTTGCCTAGTTAAATAAAGGTTAAAAAAAAATATATATATAATTGGGCTTTTATGGGGGCAATATCAATTTCTTATTAAAAAATAAACTATTTAATTTGTACCCCCTTTTTCTCCCAATTTCGTGATTACGATCCTGTCTCATCACTGCAACTCCCCAAAGGGCTCGGGAGACGCGAAGGTCAAGTCATGTGTCCTCCAAAACATGACTCACCAAATCAAGCTTTTTAACAACCGCTCATTTAACCCGGAAACCAGCTGCACCAATGTGTTGGAGGAAACACTGTTCAACTGATGACCGAAGTCAGCCTGCAGGCCCACCACAAGGAGTCGCTAGAGTACGATGAGCTCAGTAAAGCCCCCTCAGCCAAACCCGGACGGCGCCGCCCTATGGGACTCCCGGTCACAGCCGCTATTGGGCTCAAACCCCAGGCTCTAGTGACGTCACAACACTGCAATGAAGTGCCTTATACCGCTGCCCCACTCGGAGCGCTGTTTGGCGGGTCATGTTTCGGAGGATGCATGACTCGACCTTCGCCTCTCCCGAGCCCGTTGGGGAGTTGCAGCGATGAGACAAGATTGAAATTGGGAAAACGGGGTAAAATATACACAGGAAAAAAAAGATAATGGCACACACAGTCAGCCAGCCAGAGAGTTGGACTTCAGTATAATTTTCAGTGAACGGGTAGAGCAGGCTCCATAACCTTTCCATCCTTGTGTTTCTAGCCTCTTCTATATGCAAATAAGATTTCCTAAATAGACTTACAAGTAAAGGCCATTAATGCATTTCAAAGCAGAGGGGAGACATTTTACATAGATTTTCCTATTGTCAAAACATATCAGGAAAATGCTTCCATAATAGTGAAGGTGGTCACTCTAGCTCGATCATTAATAATGATTATGGGAAGAAAACCATAAAGTCCAGATCTGTCATGTATTACATAATTGTATGAGTGGGATATAACCGTAGTGGGTGGCTAGCAGTGTTAGTTACACAACAGATCAGAACAGATGGCCTGGCCACGGCTCTCACAGCTCCGGATGCTGCTAAGTGCTGCAATAAAGTGCTTCTATTCTAGTCATTCTTGCCTGACTGACCACATACCCTGACCAGGGACAAATCTGGACCCTAGTTATAGCACATGGCCATCAAGACACGTGGTGAAGAAAAATGATTGGATATTGTATTGTATTATATTCTAGAACTGTATATCCCAGGAGGACCAGGCTCCAATGCCTTCAAACAGGCATCTAATATACAGATGACTACATTAAGCTATCCATCACAACTAGCCATAAGGCAGAGAGGAACCATGCTGTAAAGCAGAGAGCGAAAAACCATGACACAGTAGGACAAGGGGGCCATAAAACAGGTTACTACGACTACAAATGCTACAAGGAGAGAACAAAGAGAGAGGCATTTGTGGTGCAGTGTGCACAAGCCCCGGTGGACGGCTGACCGCTATTGTAGCAGGTGCTGTGAATGAAGGGATGTAGAGTGAGTGATATGTTGAAATGAAGGTAAACCGGTTTTGATGTTTTGATTGAAATGAATGATTGCATTTTTGGCAACATGAGGGATGCTGCCGCATATCAATCATATAAACTCACTCACTGACAAGGGCAAACCATTGACATCAAAAAATCCCATTGGCTACACCATGAGAACGCAACATTTCAAATATGGTTTGGCTGTGTGAATAAATTAGCTGCACAAAACTACATTATGCTTTAAGCTCAATGGAATCTGCAGTGACAGTGTATCCCTGATGGTGTACAGACAGACAGTCATGCACTCACACTGTGACTTCACTTATCAGCTTTGGTCGACAAAATAACGTGTCGCCTCAAATCAGAATTTTACATGGCTAGAGATGACTATTAGGCCCAGGTCTCCCTTGGAAAAATGAATTGTGTTATCCACAAAGGGACACCTGTGTTATATAAAGCCAAGAGTAAGATATGAATCACAACAACAACAACCTGGGATTGTGCTCATACTTACTATGCTTCATTTTCAAACCCATGTAGGCTTCAGTGCTTTGCTATACGATAGTGCATGAAGAGGCAGCCATTTTCCCTAAGGGCAGAGCTGACCTTATGTCCTGGTTCAGCTCCTCACCAGTGCCTAATTATGAGTGGCTTTAAATTATAGTTTGAGAGTGGTTGGGGGTCCTTGATTAAGCTTGTTGAGGATTTGAGATTTAAAATGAGGACTGCTTAAGTACGAAGAATCTTCTTCGGTAGAGTCCACTGCTAAATCAGAGTTGGTCCAAACTCCTCTTTAAGCATAGACCGCAATCAAGCTAGAGAGAGCTGGAAATAACAAATCACAAACCAAAAAAAACAGCACTTTTCTCTCCTCTTCTTGAGAACAACATCAAATGAGTTCATTTATTTTATTTTGTGTCCTAGCATAAATAGCATCAGCTGCCTCTGTCCTTTCCCTACAGCCCATCACAGTACATTTATTTCACCACATTTCTCTCTCCTGACATTTTGATTGACCTCATTAGCCGTGGTGTCTGGGGAACCAATTAGAAGCTAGGTGTTAGTGTCTGTCTTAGACAACACAACTTGATATCTGCGTGTGTGTCATTGTTAGCACCAGAAGGCCAACATGACCTATTGACAACCTTGCTGAAACACAAGCCACTTAAATGCACACAAACACACATGCTTGCACGCACACTCACTCAAAGTACATGGATTTTTACAGTGGGGGAGTGCCAAGATGGAGGTTCTGTGGCTTCAAAACAGCACCCCCAGTCAGTCATCTAGTGTATATATAAATTATTGATTCAGAAGCTTACAAGTGCACACAGACACCTTTCTGTCTTGTATACAGTTGTGTACAGACGATTGAGTTCATATATAGAACACGTTGACAGACAGGTGAAAACAAATTCTACCTCACTATAAGGCTGAACTACAGGCCAGAATATAATGGTGTTTAGGTCATTTGCTGTCATTAATGTGGCAAATAAATACAAAGTTCAATGTATGCCATTGCCTATGCCTGTTCCTCTCATTCATTCGTTTTCCACTTGCAAAGACCCCTCCTCCTGACATCGATTGGCCCTTTAAATGCAACAATGATCCATTCAGCCTAAGTGACAGCCAGCCAGCGGTGGTGGCCCTGGGCAGTGGGACAGCGTCACTGTGTGAAATCTGAGCTGATATCGGTCCTGGCAGGCACATTTGCATCCCAGAGCCAAGCTGATTTACAAGGTAAAATGCCTTTAGAGGAACGTTGGGGCTTTGACTGCTTCTATTGAGAAAGTCCCACTACAACAAATATGTGTAAGATTCAAAGCTGTCGCCAGATGAATAGAGCCAAGAGCCTTAGGAGTCAAAATGAGAGAAATACACATGATCATATCATACTAATGAATTGTAATGACTAGCAATAGATAATGACTAATAAGTGATAATGGCTCAGAAGAGATAACTGTTGATTACCAAAACTAACAAGTGACAACGATCAACCAAACTATCTTGCTCAAACTGACAGGTATACAGTATGGATACACTACACTGTACTGCAGCTATATTTCAATTGTAGGCCTGTGAGGTGTTGTGACACTTCTTTACACTTGAAATAACGTTAGATTTCTTTTCACTTGACACACAGTACCACACAATACCTATTTCATTTCTATCACCTAGCTCCAACTCCAGTCAACACACACTCATAAGCCTGTTATGCTGCTATCTGTGTAATTTGAGAGCCCCTCCTCTCAGAACATGACTGATGAGACTGGAGAATGTGTGTTGTCTGTTCATAAATACATCTTCACATCATTTGTTTATCACAGACTGAAATAACCCAGGTCCCCCTCCCTTCGGGCCGACAGCTCCCAACACAATACACAGGGATTAACAGCCATAGAGACATCAACGCAGACGGATCTGGTAATGCTTTATTACTCAGGTCTAGCAGTTGCTCTTTACCCACAACGCATGTGGTTATCATCTAACAATGGCTACTTTACTTTCCATGAATTCAATCAACTGCTCTTTACCCACAACGCATGTGTTTATCATCTAACAATGGCTACTTTACTTTCCATGAATTCAATCAATTGCAAGGAAACAAATACTTTAGTGGGTTAGTTGATTTTCATGTACTTTTCTTTAGATGGTGACTACATATTCTGTAGTGGATGTTACCTTAATTGGTGTGCCTGTCTGTCTGCTATGCATTTGTTATCCAGTAGAGGGCCTGCTCTCACCAACAGAGTGGGATCTGGTGCAGGCCTAACACCTCAAAGTGCGCACTCTTTATTTAACTTAATAAAGAACTCAAAGCTGCGATATTAAGTGTGTTTCTGTGCTCACTTCAGGATTCACTCACCTGCATCTCCTGCTCAATGCGCAGCCTCTCCCTGCCCAGCTCTTCCTGGTAGAACTGTAGGGGAAACAGCCGGGTTAGAAAATTAGGCGTGTGTGTGTATGTGCGTTGTGTTTGAGTGATGGTGATATCTGTCCGACAGAGGGTAATATCTCACTCTCACTAACGAAGTACAACAGCTGTAGTGGTGAATTGATCATTCAGAGAGTAGCAACACTACCTATCCCTGCCTGCTACCACAACAACACAACACATCACACAACACAACAGACAGATTGAACAGAACCAGCTGCATGGGTTACAGTAGATATACATGAAATGAATTGATCATTCAGAGAGTAGCAACACTACCCCTCCCTGCCTGCTACCACAACAACACAACACATCACACAACACAACAGACAGATTGAACAGAACCAGCTGCATGGGTTACAGTAGATATAAATGAAATGAATTGATCATTCAGAGAGTAGCAACACTACCCCTCCCTGCCTGCTACCACAACAACACATCACACAACACAACAGACAGATTGAACAGAACCAGCTGCATGGGTTACAGTAGATATACATGAAATGAATTGATCATTCAGAGAGTAGCAACACTACCCCTCCCTGCCTGCTACCACAACAACACAACACATCACACAACACAACAGACAGATTGAACAGAACCAGCTGCATGGGTTACAGTAGATATAAATGAAATGAACTGATTCTGAACCAGATTAAAGCATTACGTTTTACTTCTCCATCTTATGACAACTCCATCGACAATGACAAATGGGTGTCTGACTCCTAAATCAAGACAATGTTCGATTTTGACAACTGAAAGGATATAGAAAAATAAGTCATATTTTTATTGGGTAAATACCTTTAGTAACCTTTAGTGGACTGAAGTAGGCTTGAACACAAATAGGCTTGAACACAAATAGGCTTGAACACAAATAGGCTTGAACACAAATAGGCTTGAACACACAAATAGGCATGTCGCTATGTGCTTTTTGACAGGGGTGTTTATGTGTGTGTTGCGCTGTGTTAGCTATAGGTGTGTTTCCACATAATAGACAGACGTGTTTGCGTGTGTGGGGACAGGGGAGATATGACGAAGAGGAGGAGAGGTATGGGAGAAGAATGGGTATGGGTGATTATTTGTATGATTATGAATCATTTTTTTGTCCTTTTATTTATTCAGGGAACTGAGAACAGGGTCTCATTCACAACGGTGCCCTGAGTACATCAATGTTCAGAATCAAGAAAAAGGAACCAAATAAAACAAGATCAACAACAAAAGGTTACAATAATACAATTTCAACAAATAGACCATTACAATCATTCAAAACAACTTCAATCCTCAATGAATTCATGTAACACCAGAGCTGTAAACAGGCCTAGTAGCACCAGGGAATCAAAATGAAAGGTTATTCCATAAACTGGGGACACTAAAACTAAAGGTCAGAGTCAACCCGTCAGTCATTCTGCCCCACTTGTTTTGAGCCCCACCGGTTTAGCTAAAAAAATTAATCAAATACAAATGATAATATATATAATAATATAACGATCAACAACAAAAAAGGAAAAGCTCCGCTGTCGGGACTGCTTTATGTCGGCCCTAACAGTTTGTGGGCAACGTTTGTCACCAGTATAGTGCAATTCATGTTTTGTTTAGTGTTTTGTAGTGACTTTGCTGGAATGCATATTAAAAAATTGGTTGATTTTGCCCCACCCAGGATTAACATGCTAAAAATCACCACTGGGTGAGGTATCCCAGAAACCCTGTGAATTAAGCTATGCACCTGTTATTATAGGTCTGTACACACTACAGGAACTCAATCAGTCAAATACATACAATACATAAAATAACCCAATGCAGCCCCGACACAGGCAATTTTCACATAATAGGGATCCTACGTACCTCCGCATCGCTCTCTTTCTGCAGCAGGGAGGAGGAGAGGTCCTCTACCTCTCCCTCCAGCTCTCCCACCCTCAGTGTCAGAACACTCTTCTGTCCACTCAGCTCAGTGATCATAGCCTCCTTACAGCGCAGAGCACTGGTCAGCTCCTCGATCACCCTACAGGAGGGGAAGGACAGAGGGGTCCATGCCATAGACACGGTGGGCAAAGTTTGACTTCCTCAATAAGTGTGAAGGTGTGGATTGCAACTTTTAGGTCACTGGTTCAAATGTGTCTCGAATGAGCAGGTACTTGTGTTTACCTGTCTCTGTAGGTGTGTGATGCGGGGTGGTGAGACTGGGTCTGGAGGTTCTCCTCCTCTTGGCTGTCCTCCATATCCTCCAAGAGGGGCTGGGGGCTCGACCCAGTCAGGGAGGCCATCCTCTCAACCTCACCTCGCGCTAGCTGGGCCTCCTGGAGGAAACACATGAAAAGGTCTGGGTGTCCGTCTGTATATTTGAAAGCTGATCTAATAATCGAACAACTCATTTCATCTCAACAAATAAGGCAACCATTGTTGGAACAGTTTAATTATGTGTGTGTGTGTACCTCCTGCAGGAGTTGTATCTTGGTCTCCAGCAACTCCTGCATGTGGTCGATCTCCTGCTTTCTCTCCTCACATCGTCTCTGCAGCTCTGCCTCATTGTGACTGGACAGGCTCTCTGCTGTCGTCCTTTAAGAAGAGAGGAAGAAATGAGGGAGCATTGTGATTGGTCAGGGTGTCTTCTGTTGTCCTATCACAGAAATGAAACAAGAGGCAACATCTATCAATAACTACCAACAGTCATCCACTGTGCACGTGCATACACACTGGTGTTGCTTGTTATTGTGCCATCGGTGCCGGGCAGTGACGTCCGACCTGGGACGTTTTAGGTTTGTAGTGTGGTCAGGTCAGGACTAAGACAGGATATGAAGTCATTTGAATTCTCCCTGCTATAGCTCATGTGATACCCTACACCTCCGAGCTACGCGTAGAGACCAGTCACACACCCAGGGTGTAACATTTTATTGAGTTAACTTGTAGTTCTGTGTGAGCGCAACAAAAACATCACACAGACCAAGGCTGGAATCCAGTCGAACGTGACGTAGCTATCTTTATCAACTAGCTCTCACAGTCTCACGTCAGAATTAGATGTTCATCCATGTTTCAAACTTCTCCCAAACGTTACATTTCAAAGTGTTTAAAGGCTAAGTTTAGACATTAACTCTGAATTTTTAAGGTTAGGGCTAAGTTTAGGCATTAACTCTTATAATCTTAAGGGCAGGCATTAAATAGTTAAGGTAAGGTTAAGGTTTGAATTTTTTTTTATCTCAAAATCCAACTTTTTATCACTGAAATTGAACATGCAACCTTTAGCACCAGAGGTGGTTGCCTCCACCAATCTGCAATGTCCCAAACCTACCTGAAGGTAACCGTGCTCACTGTTGCCCCTAGTGGCCAGTTTCCATCTCCTGATATCCTCAGACATGGATGGATGTCGAATACTGACTTGTATCACGGGGGACCTGACTGATCATTATGCAGAGTCTTTGTTTACAAATTACCGCCCCCACCCACCACACACATTTGGGCCATACTTGCGAACATAAGCAACCGTTGAGTTAAATGGGTTCTTCCAGCTCAAAATGCGTATCAAACGATTCAAATTGTGGATGTACTTGCATGTGACAGAACGCTAAATTGTAGCTTGGCCCATCAGATAACATGGCACACTTTAGCCCTATGCCATCTTCGACAGGTGGCCCTGATTATATCATGGCACAAGTGCATCAGCCAATCAAATGTTGAAGTAGTTGGACATGTTCCAACACTTGTTCATGGACATACTGTATCTAACAGCACATTCTTTGACTGACTGATCAAATTGCTCTCTGTATGAAGTGCCTAGTCCTAATTGTCGCAGATTGTGGGTTTGAGTCTCACATGAGATTCCCCTAATTTAAATGTTTATTTACATGCATTGTGTAATAGAGTGCTGAAAAAGGATGCCAACAGCTTGAAAACAAAGATTATTAATGAATTGAACGAGCTACCTCTTTCTTCAGCCTTGCACACAAACACTGCTATTGCCTAATAATCATATTGCATAGGCTATATTACATGGATGTCACCAGCTACAATTTAGCGTTCTGTCACATGCAAGTACATCATTGCTTTTCATTGGCTGATATGCATTTTGAGCTGGAGAACCTATTTAACTTTAAATGTGTATGTGCGTGTGTGTGTGTGCATGTCTTTAAGTATCTGTTTCACTGAGTCACTCAACGACGCCATCCCAGAATTCCTGCTGTGCATCCCAAAATGGCACCATCCCGTCTGCTCTGTATGTATACTCTATTCCTCCTGTCCTCTCATCCTCTGTTTTTAACCCGGACCATCTGACTATAGCAGACGGCAGCTCAGATAACTAGGATTATTTTCAACCAGACTGTGTAATGCTACTGTCTGTCTGCATCGACTGGCTGTTACAGTCTAACTGGTGGCAGTTAGGAGAAGATTAGTCCTTTAATAACTCAACTAGATATTTATATTATGACAATGAACTCAACACACACTCCCCCACACGCATGAATATATTCACAGCACACACACACACGCACGCACACACGCACACACACACACACACACACACACACACACACACACACACACACACACACACACACACACACACACACACACACACACACACACACACACAAGCGCTTTTACATTGTAGAAATGCCCTTACACAAAGGCCCTTGCATACACTATGCTTGACATACAGTCCAGACCGTCACTGGATTACCCAGACTGAACTGAACTCAAAAACAACAAACTCAGAACAAGTGTTCTGTCCAGCTCTTGATGACTCCATGTGGGGTAATAATGACTCAGCTATTCTGATCTCCACATTAATACAGTAATGTAATGCTGATTAGCAGCCACGTGAGCAGAAAGACAGGGGGAACACAATGTACCCATCACACCAGCTGTGGAGCTGGCAGTGATTAGGAGCTAGCATGCTAAAGGGTCCCCTCCGTCAGCAACATATTTACTACTGAGACCCCCCCCCCCCATCTCCAACACATGCCCCCTCTGATCTCAAGCTTTGGACTCTAGGCTGGAGGCACGAGCCAGCAGAGTGGACCTTTAATCTCATAGCAATCTGATGAATACACAGAATATGTCCATCAAATTAATTCCGCTTCAGGGGGGGTATGAAATTCAAAGCCTAGCGGCAACAGCAGGGGGTGAGGGGTTAGGGTTGACGTGCCAGGTATTGCCTTTCATATCCCGTCTGCACGCCAAGATATCAGCATTGCCCTTTTGTAGCTGGCGAGTGTGCGATCCCATTGGGTTGGACACCAGGAGTGCATGTGTGTGTGTGTGTACGCTCCTGTGTGTGTGTGTGTCCTGTCCTCTTTCCCCCCACCAGCTGTGGAAACATGATCTGTGGTGTTATCTCTAAAAGATTGTACCCTGTGAGGACTCCCTACAGATCACTGGTCTATGCCTACAGTTTTAGGCTGCTATAGGCTTGTTAGCCAGCTATAACACCATTTTAGTGAGAAACAGCCTTGTTAAGGCCCATCAAAGACTAACACTCACCAGGGTGTTTAAACCCGTCCATAATCACTTGGGTAAATTGTATTTCTGAATACGAGCGAAGCATGTCACATTTAGTCCTGTCGGTCTTTGGAAAACATTGAGAAAATTCTCGAAGGGCATTTCAGGAAGGATAAAAGGACAGTATTATCTGGGTGGATACAGTATGTAGCATTGGTGATGTCATTGCTAGGCAATTAAGGCCATTCACAGTGCATGGTTACAATCTGTTGGTTGGCGGTCAGTCTACCTCACATTTAAATTTGAAGCCAGTGTAAGAAGTGTGAGATATTCAGATTAGATGACTACAGTCGGTCAACAGTCAGTCTGGATGTGTCGTGCTGTACTTACAGAGCCTTCTCATGAAGGTCTTGTTTCTCCTGCACCTCCTGCTTCAAGCTCTCCACTTCTACCTTCAACTCGATGTTCTGGAATAGAGGTGGGATGGAACATGGAATGATTGCTTATTGTACAAGAATGATGTATGACAGGAGACATGACATTGTATTATCCTCCTCCTAGCCTACATCAAAACGATTCATCTCCAAAGATAACGAATATCAAATAGACATTTTAAAACAAGTCAATGAAGTCATAGAAACTCAAAGAAGTACAGACACAATTAGCACTGTAAAACACAGGAGGAGCATTGCAGTCTCACATCAGCTATACACAGTGACCGATACAGAACCATAATCACAGTGGCTATATCCAGGAAAGCCGAAGTTCCAACAGCTGGGCCTAAATTTTTTTGACTCTTATGTGGATGATGATAAAAATATTTGTTGATCTGATGTAATTTTTTACACCTTTATTTAACTAGACAAGTCAGTTAAAAACAAATGTTTATTTTCAATGTTGGCCTAGGAACAGTGGGTTAACTGCCTTGTTCAGGGGCAGAATGACAGATTTTTACCTTGTCAGCTCTGGGATTTGATCTTGCAACTGTTTGGTTACTAGTCCAGTGCTCTAACCACTAGGCTACCTGCCACCCTGCAGAGCAAAAGGAGTGGCTAATAAGTCTGGCTGCACATCTCACTGGCTGACTTACTGCAAAATAAGAAATGATGTGACTAAACTCAACAAAAAGAAGAAGAAACGGTTATATGAAGCCAAGATCAATGATATAAAGAATGAACTTTATAGTACTTTAAATTAAATTATGGGCAGAAACACAAATTGTATGGACTGTAGATGGACTAAAGTATGGACTGTAGATGGACTGCGGTATGGAATGTAGATGGACTGTGGTATGGACTGTAGATGGACCAACGTATGAACTGTAGATGTACTGCGGTATGGACTGTAGATGGACTGTGGTATGGACTGTAGATGGACTAACGTATGGACTGTAGATGGACTGTGGTATGGACTGTAGATGGACTAAAGTATGGACTGTAGATGGACTGCGGTAGGGAATGTAGATGGACTGTGGTATGGACTGTAGATGGACCAACGTATGAACTGTAGATGGACTGCGGTATCGACTGTAGATGGACTGTGGTATGGACTGTAGATGGACTAACGTATGGACTGTAGATGGACTGCGGTATGGACTGTAGATGGACTGTGGTATGGACTGTAGATGGACTAACGTATGGACTGTAGATGGACTGTGGTATGGACTGTAGATGGACTAACGTATGGACTGTAGATGGACTGCGGTATGGACTGTCGATGGACTGCTGTATGGACTGTAGATGGACTGTAGATGGACTGCTGTATGGACTGTAGATGGACTGCTGTATAGACTGTAGATGGACTGCGGTATGGACTGTAGAAGGACTAACGTATGGACTGTAGATGGACTGTAGATGGACTAACGTATGGACTGTAGATGGACTGCGGTATGGACTGTAGATAGACTGTAGATGGACTGTAGATAGACTGTAGATGGACTGTTGAATGGACTGTAGATGGACTGCTGTGTGGACTGTAGATGGACTGCGGTATGGACTGTAGATGGACTAACGTATGGACTGTAGATGGACTGCGGTATGGACTGTAGATGGACTGCTGTATGGACTGTAGATAGACTGTAGATGGACTGTTGAATGGACTGTAGATGGACTGCTGTATGGACTGTAGATGGACTGCGGTATGGACTGTAGATGGACTAACGTATGGACTGTAGATGGACTGCGGTATGGACTGTAGATGGACTGCTGTATGGACTGTAGATGGACTGCTGTATGGACTGTAGATGGACTAACGTATGGACTGTAGATGGACTGCGGTATGGACTGTAGATGGACTAACGTATGGACTGTAGATGGACTGTAGATGGACTGCTGTATGGACTGTTGATAGACTGTAGATGGACTGCTGTATGGACTGTAGATGGACTAACGTATGGACTATAGATGGACTGCGGTATGGACTGTAGATGGACTGCTGTATGGACTGTAGATGGACTGCTGTATGGACTGTAGATGGACTAACGTATGGACTGAGTGGAGTGGCTAATAAGTCTGGCTGCACATCTCACTGGCTGACTTACTGCAAAATAAGAAATTATGTGACTAAACTCAACAAAAAGAAGAAGAAACGGTTATATGAAGCCAAGATCAATGATATAAAGAATGAACTTTATAGTACTTTAAATTAAATTATGGGCAGAAACACAAATTGTATGGACTGTAGATGGACTAAAGTATGGACTGTAGATGGACTGCGGTATGGAATGTAGATGGACTGTGGTATGGACTGTAGATGGACCAACGTATGAACTGTAGATGGACTGCGGTATGGACTGTAGATGGACTGTGGTATGGACTGTAGATGGACTAACGTATGGACTGTAGATGGACTGTGGTATGGACTGTAGATGGACTAAAGTATGGACTGTAGATGGACTGCGGTATGGAATGTAGATGGACTGTGGTATGGACTGTAGATGGACCAACGTATGAACTGTAGATGGACTGCGGTATCGACTGTAGATGGACTGTGGTATGGACTGTAGATGGACTAAAGTATGGACTGTAGATGGACTGCGGTATGGAATGTAGATGGACTGTGGTATGGACTGTAGATGGACCAACGTATGAACTGTAGATGGACTGCGGTATCGACTGTAGATGGACTGTGGTATGGACTGTAGATGGACTAACGTATGAACTGTAGATGGACTGCGGTATGGACTGTAGATGGACTGTGGTATGGACTGTAGATGGACTAACGTATGGACTGTAGATGGACTGTGGTATGGACTGTAGATGGACTAAAGTATGGACTGTAGATGGACTGCGGTATGGAATGTAGATGGACTGTGGTATGGACTGTAGATGGACCAACGTATGAACTGTAGATGGACTGCGGTATCGACTGTAGATGGACTGTGGTATGGACTGTAGATGGACTAAAGTATGGACTGTAGATGGACTGCGGTATGGAATGTAGATGGACTGTGGTATGGACTGTAGATGGACCAACGTATGAACTGTAGATGGACTGCGGTATCGACTGTAGATGGACTGTGGTATGGACTGTAGATGGACTAACGTATGGACTGTAGATGGACTGCGGTATGGACTGTAGATGGACTGTGGTATGGACTGTAGATGGACTAACGTATGGACTGTAGATGGACTGCGGTATGGACTGTCGATGGACTGCTGTATGGACTGTAGATGGACTGTAGATGGACTGCTGTATGGACTGTAGATGGACTGCTGTATAGACTGTAGATGGACTGCGGTATGGACTGTAGAAGGACTAACGTATGGACTGTAGATGGAATGTAGATGGACTGCGGTATGGACTGTAGATAGACTGTAGATGGACTGTAGATAGACTGTAGATGGACTGTTGAATGGACTGTAGATGGACTGCTGTGTGGACTGTAGATGGACTGCGGTATGGACTGTAGATGGACTAACGTATGGACTGTAGATGGACTGCGGTATGGACTGTAGATGGACTGCTGTATGGACTGTAGATAGACTGTAGATGGACTGTTGAATGGACTGTAGATGGACTGCTGTATGGACTGTAGATGGACTGCGGTATGGACTGTAGATGGACTAACGTATGGACTGTAGATGGACTGCGGTATGGACTGTAGATGGACTGCTGTATGGACTGTAGATGGACTGCTGTATGGACTGTAGATGGACTAACGTATGGACTGTAGATGGACTGCGGTATGGACTGTAGATGGACTAACGTATGGACTGTAGATGGACTGTAGATGGACTGCTGTATGGACTGTAGATAGACTGTAGATGGACTGTGGTATGGACTGTAGATGGACTAAAGTATGGACTGTAGATGGACTGCGGTATGGAATGTAGATGGACTGTGGTATGGACTGTAGATGGACCAACGTATGAACTGTAGATGGACTGCGGTATCGACTGTAGATGGACTGTGGTATGGACTGTAGATGGACTAACGTATGGACTGTAGATGGACTGCGGTATGGACTGTAGATGGACTGTGGTATGGACTGTAGATGGACTAACGTATGGACTGTAGATGGACTGTGGTATGGACTGTAGATGGACTAACGTATGGACTGTAGATGGACTGAGGTATGGACTGTCGATGGACTGCTGTATGGACTGTAGATGGACTGTAGATGGACTGCTGTATGGACTGTAGATGGACTGCTGTATAGACTGTAGATGGACTGCGGTATGGACTGTAGAAGGACTAACGTATGGACTGTAGATGGACTGTAGATGGACTAACGTATGGACTGTAGATGGACTGCGGTATGGACTGTAGATAGACTGTAGATGGACTGTAGATAGACTGTAGATGGACTGTTGAATGGACTGTAGATGGACTGCTGTGTGGACTGTAGATGGACTGCGGTATGGACTGTAGATGGACTAACGTATGGACTGTAGATGGACTGCGGTATGGACTGTAGATGGACTGCTGTATGGACTGTAGATAGACTGTAGATGGACTGTTGAATGGACTGTAGATGGACTGCTGTATGGACTGTAGATGGACTGCGGTATGGACTGTAGATGGACTAACGTATGGACTGTAGATGGACTGCGGTATGGACTGTAGATGGACTGCTGTATGGACTGTAGATGGACTGCTGTATGGACTGTAGATGGACTAACGTATGGACTGTAGATGGACTGCGGTATGGACTGTAGATGGACTAACGTATGGACTGTAGATGGACTGTAGATGGACTGCTGTATGGACTGTAGATAGACTGTAGATGGACTGCTGTATGGACTGTAGATGGACTAACGTATGGACTGTAGATGGACTGCGGTATGGACTGTAGATGGACTGCTGTATGGACTGTAGATGGACTGTAGATGGACTGCTGTATGGACTGTAGATGGACTAACGTATGGACTGTAGATGGACTGCGGTATGGAATGTAGATGGACTAACGTATGGACTGTAGATGGACTGTAGATTGACTGCTGTATGGACTGTAGATAGACTGTAGATGGACTGCTGTATGGACTGTAGATGGACTAACGTATGGACTGTAGATGGACTGCGGTATGGACTGTAGATGGACTGCTGTATGGACTGTAGATGGACTGTGGTATGGACTGTAGATGGACTGCTGTATGGACTGAAGATGGACTGTAGATAGACTGTGGTATGGACTGTAGATGGACTGCTGTATGGATTGTAGATGGACTGCTGTATGGGCTGTAGATGGACTGCGGAATGGACTGTAGATGGACTGCTGTATGGACTGTAGATGGACTGTAGATGGACTGCGGTATGGACTGTAGATGGACTGTGGTATGGTCTGTAGATGGACTAGAGATGGACTGCTGTATGGACTGTAGATGGACTGTAGATGGACTAACGTATGGACTGTAGATGGACAGCGGTATGGACTGAAGATGGACTGTAGATGGACTGCGGGATGGACTGTAGATGGACAGCGGTATGGACTGTAGATGGACTGTAGATGGACTGCGGGATGGACTATAGATGGACAGCGGTATGGACTGTAGATGGACTGAGATGGACTGCTGTATGGACTGTAGATTGACTGCGGTATGGACTGTAGATGGACTGTAGATGGACTGCTGTATGGACTGTAGATTGACTGCGGTATGGACTGTAGATGAACTGTGGTATGGAATGTAGATGGACTGCTGTTTGGACTATAGATGGACTGTGGTATGGACTGTAGATGGACTGTAAATGGACTGTGGTATGGACTGTAGATGGACTGCGGTATGGACTGTAGATGGACTGCTGTATGGACTGTAGATGGACTGTGGTATGAATTGTGTAGACTGAAGCTGGACTGTAGTATGAACTGTAGATGGAATGTAGCTGGACTGTGGTATGAACTGTGTAGACTGTAGCTGGACTGTGGTATGAACTGCAGATGGACTGTAGCTGGACTGTGGTATGAACTGTAGCTGCACTGTGGTATGAACTGTGTAGACTGTAGCTGGACTGTGGTATGAACTGTAGCTGGACGGTGGTATGAACTGTAGATGGACTGTGGTATGGACTGTAGCTGGACTGTGGTATGGTCTGTAGATGGACTGTAGATGGTCTGTGGTATGAACTGTAGATGCACTGTAGATTGACTGTGGTATGAACTGTGTAGACTGTAGCTGGACTGTGGTATGGAGTGTAGATAGACTGTAGATGGACTGTAGATGGACTGTAGCTGGACTGTGGTATGAACTGTAGATTAACTGTAGATGGACTGTAGATGGACTGTAGCTGGACTGTGGTATGGACTGTAGCTGGACTGTGGTATGGACTATAGATGGACTATGATATGAACTATGTAGACTGTAGCTGGACTGTGGTATGGACTGTAGCTGGACTGTGGTATGAACTGTAGATGGTCTGTAGCTGGACTGTGGTATGAACTGTGTAGACTGAAGCTGGACTGGGGTATGAACTGTAGATGGACTGTAGCTGGACTGTGGTATGAACTGTAGATGAACTGTAGATGGAGTGTGGTATGAACTGTGTAGACTGTAGCTGGACTTTGGTATGGACTGTAGATGGACTGTGGTATGAACTGTGTAGACTGTAGCTGGACTGTGGTATGGACTGTAGCTGGACTGTGGTATGGACTGTACATAGACTGCAGATGGACTGTAGATGGACTGTGGTATGAAATGTAGATGGACTGTAGCTGGACTGTGGTATGAACGGTAGATCGACTGTAGATGGACTGTGGTATGAACTGTGTAGACTGTAGCTGGAGTGTGGTATGGACTGTGGATGGACTGTAGATGGACTGTGGTACGAACTGTGTAGACTGTAGCTGGACTGTGGTATGAACTGTAGATGGACTGTGGTATGAACTGTAGATGGACTGTGGTATGAACTGTAAATGGACTGTAGCTGGACTGTGGTATGGACTGTAGATGGACTGTGTTATGGACTGTAGATGGACTGCTGTATGGACTGTAGCTGGACTGTGGTATGAACTGTAGATGGACTGTGGTATGAACTGTAGATGGACTGTGGTATGGTCTGTAGCTGGACTGTGGTATGAAATGTAAATGGACTGTGGCTGGACTGTGGTATGAACCTTAGATGGACTGTGGTACGAACTGTAGATGGACTGTGGTATGGACTGTAGATGGACTGCGGTATGGACTGTAGATAGACTGCTGTATGGACTGTAGATGGACTGTGGTATGAACTGTGTAGACTGAAGCTGGACTGTGGTATGAACTGTAGATGGACTGTAGATGGATTGTGGTATGAACTGTGGAGACTGTAGCTGGACTGTGGTATGGACTGTAGCTGGACTGTGGTATGGACTGTAGATGGACTGCAGATGGACTGTAGATGGACTGTGGTATGAAATGTAGATGGACTGTAGCTGGACTGTGGTATGAACGGCAGATGGACTGTGGTATGAACTGTGTAGACTGTAGCTGGACTGTGGTATGAACTGTAGATGGACTGTGGTATGAACTGTAAATGGACTGTAGCTGGACTGTGGTATGAACTGTAGATGGACTGTAGATGGACTGTAGCTGGACTGTGGTATGGACTGTAGATGGACTGTAGATGGACTGTGGTATGAACTGTGTAGACTGTAGTTGGACTGTGGTATGGACTGTAGCTGGACTGTGGTAAGAACTGTAGATTGACTGTCGATGAACTGTGGTATGGACTGTAGATGGACTGTAGATGGACTGTGGTATTAACTGTGTAGACTGTAGCTGGACTGTGGTATGGACTGTAGCTGGACTGTAGTTGGACAGTAGATGGACTGTGGTATGGACTGTAGATGTACTGTGGTATGGACTGTAGATGGACTGTGGTATGGACTGTAGATGGACTGTGGTATGGACTGTAGATGGACTGTGGTATGGACTGTAGCTGGACTGTGGTATGAACTGTGGTATGGACTGCTGTATGGACTGTAGATGGACTGCGGTATGGACTGTGGTATGGACTGTAGATGGATTGCTGTATGGACTGTAGATGGACTGCGGTATGGCCTGTAGATGGACTGTGGTATGGACTGTAGATGGACTGCTGTTTGGACTGTAGATGGACTGTGGTATGGACAGTAGATGGACTGTGGTTTGGACTGTGGTATGGACTGTAGATGGACTGCTGTTTGGACTGTAGATGGACTGTAGATGGACTGTGGTATGGACTGTAGATGGACTGTAGATGGATTGCTGTATGGACTGTAGATGGACTGCGGTATGGCCTGTAGATGGACTGTGGTATGGACTGTAGATGGACTGCTGTTTGGACTGTAGATGGACTGTGGTATGGACTGTTGATGGACTGTGGTTTGGCCTGTGGTATGGACTGTAGATGGACTGCTGTTTGGACTGTAGATGGACTGTAGATGGACTGTGGTATGGACTGTAGATGGACTGTAGATGGACTGTGGTATGGACTGTAGATGGACTGTGGTATGGCCTGTGGTATGGACTGCTGTATGGACTGTAGATGGACTGCGGTATGGACTGTGGTATGGACTGTAGATGGATTGCTGTATGGACTGTAGATGGACTGCGGTATGGCCTGTAGATGGACTGTGGTATGGACTGTAGATGGACTGTGGTATGGACTGTAGATGGACTGCTGTTTGGACTGTAGATGGACTGTGGTATGGACTGTAGATGGACTGTGGTTTGGACTGTGGTATGGACTGTAGATGGACTGCTGTTTGGACTGTAGACGGACTGTGGTATGGACTGTGGATGGACTGAAGATGGACTGTGGTATGAACTGTGTAGACTGTAGCTGGACTGTGGAATGAACTATAGATGGACTGTAGCTGGACTGTGGTATGAACTGTAGCAGGACTGTGGTAAGGGCTGTAGATGGAATGTAGATGGACTGTAGATGGACTGTGGTATGAACTGTGTAGACTGTAGATGGACTGTGGTATGAACTGTGTAGACTGTAGCTGGACTGTGGTATGAACTGTAGCTGGACAGTGGTTTGGACTGTAGATGGACTGTGGTATTAACCATAGATGGACTGTAGCTGGACTGTGGTATGAACTGTAGATGGACTGTAGATGGACTATGGTATGAACCGTGTAGACTGTAGCTGGACTGTGGTATGAACTGTAGATGGACTGTAGATTGACTGTGGTATGAACTGTGTAGACTGTAGCTGGCCTGTGGTATGAACTGTAGATGCACTGTAGATGGACTGTTGATGGACTGTAGAAGGACTGTAGATGGACTGCGGTATGGACTGTAGATAGACTGTAGATGGACTGTAGATAGACTGTAGATGGACTGTTGAATGGACTGTAGATGGACTGCTGTGTGGACTGTAGATGGACTGCGGTATGGACTGTAGATGGACTAACGTATGGACTGTAGATGGACTGCGGTATGGACTGTAGATGGACTGCTGTATGGACTGTAGATAGACTGTAGATGGACTGTTGAATGGACTGTAGATGGACTGCTGTATGGACTGTAGATGGACTGCGGTATGGACTGTAGATGGACTAACGTATGGACTGTAGATGGACTGCGGTATGGACTGTAGATGGACTGCTGTATGGACTGTAGATGGACTGCTGTATGGACTGTAGATGGACTAACGTATGGACTGTAGATGGACTGCGGTATGGACTGTAGATGGACTAACGTATGGACTGTAGATGGACTGTAGATGGACTGCTGTATGGACTGTAGATAGACTGTAGATGGACTGCTGTATGGACTGTAGATGGACTAACGTATGGACTGTAGATGGACTGCGGTATGGACTGTAGATGGACTGCTGTATGGACTGTAGATGGACTGTAGATGGACTGCTGTATGGACTGTAGATGGACTAACGTATGGACTGTAGATGGACTGCGGTATGGAATGTAGATGGACTAACGTATGGACTGTAGATGGACTGTAGATTGACTGCTGTATGGACTGTAGATAGACTGTAGATGGACTGCTGTATGGACTGTAGATGGACTAACGTATGGACTGTAGATGGACTGCGGTATGGACTGTAGATGGACTGCTGTATGGACTGTAGATGGACTGTGGTATGGACTGTAGATGGACTGCTGTATGGACTGAAGATGGACTGTAGATAGACTGTGGTATGGACTGTAGATGGACTGCTGTATGGATTGTAGATGGACTGCTGTATGGGCTGTAGATGGACTGCAGAATGGACTGTAGATGGACTGCTGTATGGACTGTAGATGGACTGTAGATGGACTGCGGTATGGACTGTAGATGGACTGTGGTATGGTCTGTAGATGGACTAGAGATGGACTGCTGTATGGACTGTAGATGGACTGTAGATGGACTAACGTATGGACTGTAGATGGACAGCGGTATGGACTGAAGATGGACTGTAGATGGACTGCGGGATGGACTGTAGATGGACAGCGGTATGGACTGTAGATGGACTGTAGATGGACTGCGGGATGGACTATAGATGGACAGCGGTATGGACTGTAGATGGACTGAGATGGACTGCTGTATGGACTGTAGATTGACTGCGGTATGGACTGTAGATGGACTGCTGTATGGACTGTAGATTGACTGCGGTATGGACTGTAGATGAACTGTGGTATGGAATGTAGATGGACTGCTGTTTGGACTATAGATGGACTGTGGTATGGACTGTAGATGGACTGTAAATGGACTGTGGTATGGACTGTAGATGGACTGCGGTATGGACTGTAGATGGACTGCTGTATGGACTGTAGATGGACTGTGGTATGAATTGTGTAGACTGAAGCTGGACTGTAGTATGAACTGTAGATGGAATGTAGCTGGACTGTGGTATGAACTGTGTAGACTGTAGCTGGACTGTGGTATGAACTGCAGATGGACTGTAGCTGGACTGTGGTATGAACTGTAGCTGCACTGTGGTATGAACTGTGTAGACTGTAGCTGGACTGTGGTATGAACTGTAGCTGGACGGTGGTATGAACTGTAGATGGACTGTGGTATGGACTGTAGCTGGACTGTGGTATGGTCTGTAGATGGACTGTAGATGGTCTGTGGTATGAACTGTAGATGCACTGTAGATTGACTGTGGTATGAACTGTGTAGACTGTAGCTGGACTGTGGTATGGAGTGTAGATAGACTGTAGATGGACTGTAGATGGACTGTAGCTGGACTGTGGTATGAACTGTAGATTAACTGTAGATGGACTGTAGATGGACTGTAGCTGGACTGTGGTATGGACTGTAGCTGGACTGTGGTATGGACTATAGATGGACTATGATATGAACTATGTAGACTGTAGCTGGACTGTGGTATGGACTGTAGCTGGACTGTGGTATGAACTGTAGATGGTCTGTAGCTGGACTGTGGTATGAACTGTGTAGACTGAAGCTGGACTGGGGTATGAACTGTAGATGGACTGTAGCTGGACTGTGGTATGAACTGTAGATGAACTGTAGATGGACTGTGGTATGAACTGTGTAGACTGTAGCTGGACTTTGGTATGGACTGTAGATGGACTGTGGTATGAACTGTGTAGACTGTAGCTGGACTGTGGTATGGACTGTAGCTGGACTGTGGTATGGACTGTACATAGACTGCAGATGGACTGTAGATGGACTGTGGTATGAAATGTAGATGGACTGTAGCTGGACTGTGGTATGAACGGTAGATCGACTGTAGATGGACTGTGGTATGAACTGTGTAGACTGTAGCTGGAGTGTGGTATGGACTGTGGATGGACTGTAGATGGACTGTGGTACGAACTGTGTAGACTGTAGCTGGACTGTGGTATGAACTGTAGATGGACTGTGGTATGAACTGTAGATGGACTGTGGTATGAACTGTAAATGGACTGTAGCTGGACTGTGGTATGGACTGTAGATGGACTGTGTTATGGACTGTAGATGGACTGCTGTATGGACTGTAGCTGGACTGTGGTATGAACTGTAGATGGACTGTGGTATGAACTGTAGATGGACTGTGGTATGGTCTGTAGCTGGACTGTGGTATGAAATGTAAATGGACTGTGGCTGGACTGTGGTATGAACCTTAGATGGACTGTGGTACGAACTGTAGATGGACTGTGGTATGGACTGTAGATGGACTGCGGTATGGACTGTAGATAGACTGCTGTATGGACTGTAGATGGACTGTGGTATGAACTGTGTAGACTGAAGCTGGACTGTGGTATGAACTGTAGATGGACTGTAGATGGATTGTGGTATGAACTGTGGAGACTGTAGCTGGACTGTGGTATGGACTGTAGCTGGACTGTGGTATGGACTGTAGATGGACTGCAGATGGACTGTAGATGGACTGTGGTATGAAATGTAGATGGACTGTAGCTGGACTGTGGTATGAACGGCAGATGGACTGTGGTATGAACTGTGTAGACTGTAGCTGGACTGTGGTATGAACTGTAGATGGACTGTGGTATGAACTGTAAATGGACTGTAGCTAGACTGTGGTATGAACTGTAGATGGACTGTAGATGGACTGTAGCTGGACTGTGGTATGGACTGTAGATGGACTGTAGATGGACTGTGGTATGAACTGTGTAGACTGTAGTTGGACTGTGGTATGGACTGTAGCTGGACTGTGGTAAGAACTGTAGATTGACTGTCGATGAACTGTGGTATGGACTGTAGATGAACTGTAGATGGACTGTGGTATTAACTGTGTAGACTGTAGCTGGACTGTGGTATGGACTGTAGCTGGACTGTAGTTGGACAGTAGATGGACTGTGGTATGGACTGTAGATGTACTGTGGTATGGACTGTAGATGGACTGTGGTATGGACTGTAGATGGACTGTGGTATGGACTGTAGATGGACTGTGGTATGGACTGTAGCTGGACTGTGGTATGAACTGTGGTATGGACTGCTGTATGGACTGTAGATGGACTGCGGTATGGACTGTGGTATGGACTGTAGATGGATTGCTGTATGGACTGTAGATGGACTGCGGTATGGCCTGTAGATGGACTGTGGTATGGACTGTAGATGGACTGCTGTTTGGACTGTAGATGGACTGTGGTATGGACAGTAGATGGACTGTGGTTTGGACTGTGGTATGGACTGTAGATGGACTGCTGTTTGGACTGTAGATGGACTGTAGATGGACTGTGGTATGGACTGTAGATGGACTGTAGATGGATTGCTGTATGGACTGTAGATGGACTGCGGTATGGCCTGTAGATGGACTGTGGTATGGACTGTAGATGGACTGCTGTTTGGACTGTAGATGGACTGTGGTATGGACTGTTGATGGACTGTGGTTTGGCCTGTGGTATGGACTGTAGATGGACTGCTGTTTGGACTGTAGATGGACTGTAGATGGACTGTGGTATGGACTGTAGATGGACTGTAGATGGACTGTGGTATGGACTGTAGATGGACTGTGGTATGGACTGTGGTATGGACTGCTGTATGGACTGTAGATGGACTGCGGTATGGACTGTGGTATGGACTGTAGATGGATTGCTGTATGGACTGTAGATGGACTGCGGTATGGCCTGTAGATGGACTGTGGTATGGACTGTAGATGGACTGTGGTATGGACTGTAGATGGACTGCTGTTTGGACTGTAGATGGACTGTGGTATGGACTGTAGATGGACTGTGGTTTGGACTGTGGTATGGACTGTAGATGGACTGCTGTTTGGACTGTAGACGGACTGTGGTATGGACTGTGGATGGACTGAAGATGGACTGTGGTATGAACTGTGTAGACTGTAGCTGGACTGTGGAATGAACTATAGATGGACTGTAGCTGGACTGTGGTATGAACTGTAGCAGGACTGTGGTAAGGGCTGTAGATGGAATGTAGATGGACTGTAGATGGACTGTGGTATGAACTGTGTAGACTGTAGATGGACTGTGGTATGAACTGTGTAGACTGTAGCTGGACTGTGGTATGAACTGTAGCTGGACAGTGGTTTGGACTGTAGATGGACTGTGGTATTAACCATAGATGGACTGTAGCTGGACTGTGGTATGAACTGTAGATGGACTGTAGATGGACTATGGTATGAACCGTGTAGACTGTAGCTGGACTGTGGTATGAACTGTAGATGGACTGTAGCTGGCCTGTGGTATGAACTGTAGATGCACTGTAGATGGACTGTTGATGGACTGTAGAAGGACTGTAGATGGACTGTGGTATAAACTGTAGCTGGACTGTGGTATGGACTGTAGCTGGACTGTGGTATGAACTGTAGATGGACTGTAGATTACTGTAGATGGACTGTAGCTGGACTGTGGTATGAACTGTAGATGGACTGTAGATGGACTAACGTCTGGACTGTAGATGGACTGCGGTATGGACTGTAGATGGACTGTGGTATGGACTGAACACCCCCCCTATCCACATCGATGGAACAGTAGTGGAGAGGGTAGCAAGTTTTAAGTTCCTCGGCATACACATCACAGACAAACTGAATTGGTCCACTCACACAGACAGCATCGTGAAGAAGGCGCAGCAGCGCCTCTTCAACCTCAGGAGGCTGAAGAAATTCGGCTTGTCACCAAAAGCACTCACAAACTTCTACAGATGCACAATCGAGAGCATCCTGGCGGGCTGTATCACCGCCTGGTATGGCAACTGCACCGCCCTCAACCGTAAGGCTCTCCAGAGGGTAGTGAGGTCTGCACAACGCATCACCGGGGGCAAACTACCTGCCCTCCAGGACACCTACACCACCCGATGTCACAGGAAGGCCATAAAGATCATCAAGGACATCAACCACCCGAGCCACTGCCTGTTCACCCCGCTATCATCCAGAAGGCGAGGTCAGTACAGGTGTATCAAAGCTGGGACCGAGAGACTGAAAAACAGCTTCTATCTCAAGGCCATCAGACTGTTAAACAGCCACCACTAACACTGAGTGGCTGCTGCCAACACACTGACACTGACTCAACTCCAGCCACTTTAATAATGGGAATTGATGGGAAATGATGTAAATATATCACTAGCCACTTTAAACAATGCTACCTTATATAATGTTACTTACCCTGCATTATTCATCTCATATGCATACGTATATACTGTACTCTATATCATCGACTGTATCCTTATGTAATACATGTATCACTAGCCACTTTAAACTATAACACTTTGTTTACATACTCATCTCATTTGTACATACTGTACTCGATACCATCTACTGTATCTTGCCTATGCTTCTCTTTACCATCACTCATTCATATATCCTTATGTACATATTCTTTATCCCCTTACACTGTGTACAAGACAGTAGTTTTGGAATTGTTAGTTAGATTACTTGTTATTACTGCATTGTCGGAACTAGAAGCACAAGCATTTCGCTACACTCGCATTAACATCTGCTAACCATGTGTATGTGACAAATAACATTTGATTTGATTTGATTTGATTTGATAGATGGACTGTGGTATGGACTGTAGAAGGACTGCTGTATGGACTGTAGATGGACTGCGGTATGGACTGTAGCTGGACTGTGGTATGGCCTGTAGATGGACTGTAGATGGACTGTGGTATGGACTGTAGATGGTCTGCTGTTTGGACGGCTGTATGGACTGTAGATGGACAGTGGTATGGACTGTGGTATGGACTGTAGAAGGACTGCTGTATGGACAATAGATGGACAGTGGTATGGACTGTGGTATGGACTGTAGAAGGACTGCTGTATGGACTGTAGATGGACTGCGGTATGGACTGTAGCTGGACTGTGGTATGGACTGTAGCTGGACTGTGGTATGGACTGTAGCTGGACTGTAGATGGAATGTAGATGGACTGTAGTATGAACTGTGTAGACTGAAGCTGGACTGTGGTATCAACTGTAAATGGACTGTAGCTGGACTGTGGTATGAACTGTAGATGGACTGTAGATGGACTGTGGTATGAACTGTGTAGACTGTGGCATGAACTGTAGATGGACTCTAGATGGACTGTGGTATGAACTGTGTACTCTCAAGCTGAACTGTGGTATGAATGGTAGCTGGACTGTGGTATGAACTGTAGATGGACTGTGGTATGGACTGTAGATGGACTAACGTATGGACTGTAGATGGACTGTGGTATGGACTGTAGATGGACTAACGTATGGACTGTAGATGGACTGCTGTATGGACTGTCGATGGACTGCGGTATGGTCTGTAGATGGACTGTGGTATGGTCTTTAGATGGACTGTGGTATGGGCTGTGGTATGGACTGTGGTATGGACTGTAGATGGACTGTAGATGGACTGTGGTATGGACTGTAGATGTACTGTGGTATGGACTGTAGATGGACTGTTGTATTAACTATGTTGACTGTAGCTGGACTGTGGTATGGACTGTAGATGGACTGTGGTATGGACTGTGGTATGGCCTGCTGTATGGACTGTAGATGGACTGTGGTATGGACTGTGGTATGGACTGTAGATAGATTGCTGTATGGACTGTAGATGGACTGCGGTATGACCTGTAGATGGACTGTGGTATGGACTGTAGATGGACTGCTGTTTGGACTGTAGATGGACTGTGGTATGGACTGTAGATGGACTGTGGTATGAACTGTGTAGACTGTGGCATGAACTGTAGATGGACTCTAGATGGACTGTGGTATGAACTGTGTACTCTCAAGCTGAACTGTGGTATGAATGGTAGCTGGACTGTGGTATGAACTGTAGATGGACTGTGGTATGGACTGTAGATGGACTAACGTATGGACTGTAGATGGACTGTGGTATGGACTGTAGATGGACTAACGTATGGACTGTAGATGGACTGCTGTATGGACTGTCGATGGACTGCGGTATGGTCTGTAGATGGACTGTGGTATGGACTTTAGATGGACTGTGGTATGGGCTGTGGTATGGACTGTGGTATGGACTGTAGATGGACTGTAGATGGACTGTGGTATGGACTGTAGATGTACTGTGGTATGGACTGTAGATGGACTGTTGTATTAACTATGTTGACTGTAGCTGGACTGTGGTATGGACTGTAGATGGACTGTGGTATGGACTGTGGTATGGCCTGCTGTATGGACTGTAGATGGACTGTGGTATGGACTGTGGTATGGACTGTAGATAGATTGCTGTATGGACTGTAGATGGACTGCGGTATGACCTGTAGATGGACTGTGGTATGGACTGTAGATGGACTGCTGTTTGGACTGTAGATGGACTGTGGTATGGACTGTAGATGGACTGTGGTTTGTACTGTGGTATGGACTGTAGATGGACTGCTGTTTGGACTGTAGATGGACTGTAGATGGACTGTGGTATGGACTGTAGATGGACTGTAGATGGACTGTAGATGGACTGTGGTATGGACTGTAGATGGACTGTGGTATGGACTGTGGTATGGACTGCTGTTTGGACTGTAGATGGACTGCGGTATGGACTGTGGTATGGACTGTAGATGGATTGCTGTATGGACTGTAGATGGACTGCGGTATGGGGTGGTATGGACTGTAGATGGACTGTGGTTTGGACTGTGGTATGAACTGTGTAGACTGTAGCTGGACTGTGGAATGAACTATTGATGGACTGTAGCTGGACTGTGGTATGAACTGTAGATGGACTGCGGTATGGACTGTAGCTGGACTGTGGTAAGGGCTGTAGATGGACTGTAGATGGACTGTAGATGGACTGTGGTATGAACTGTGTAGAATGTAGATGGACTGTGGTATGAACTGTGTAGACTGTAGCTGGACTGTGGTATGAACTGTAGCTGGACTGTGGTATGGACTGTAGATGGACTGCGGTATGGACTGTAGATGGACTGTGGTATGGACTGTAGATGGACTGCGGTATGGACTGTAGATGGACTGTGGTATGGACTGTAGATGGACTGTGGTATGGACTGTAGAAGGACTGCTGTATGGACTGTAGCTGGACTGTGGTATGGCCTGTAGATGGACTGTAGATGGACTGTGGTATGGACTGTAGATGGTCTGCTGTTTGGACTGTAGATGGACTGTGGTATGGACTGTAGATGGACTGTAGATGGACTGCTGTATGGACTGTAGATGGACTGCGGTATGGGCTGTAGATGGACTGTGGTATGGACTGTAGATTAACTGTGGTATGGACTGTAGAAGGACTGCTGCATGGACTGTAGATGGACTGTGGTATGGACTGTGGTATGGACTGTGGTATGACCTGTAAATGGACTGTAGATGGACTGTGGTATGGACTGTAGCTGGACTGTGGTATGACATGTAGATGGACTGTAGATGGACTGTGGTATGGACTGTAGATGGACTGTAGATGGACTGTGGTATTAACTGTGTAGACTGTAGCTGGACTGTGGTATGGACTGTAGCTGGACTGTGGTATGGACTGTAGATGGACTGTAGATGGACTGTGGTATGGACTGTAGATGTACTGTGGTATGGACTGTAGATGGACTGTGGTATGGACTGTAGATGGACTGCGGTATGGACTGTAGATGGACTGTTGTATTAACTGTGTAGACTGTAGCTGGACTGTGGTATGGACTGTAGCTGGACTGTGGTATGAACTGTGGTATGGCCTGCTGTATGGACTGTAGATGGATTGCGGTATGGACTGTGGTATGGACTGTAGATGGATTGCTGTATGGACTGTAGATGGACTGCGGTATGACCTGTAGATGGACTGTGGTATGGACTGTAGATGGACTGTGGTATGGACTGTAGATGGACTGCTGTTTGGACTGTAGATGGACTGTGGTATGGACTGTAGATGGACTGTGGTTTGGACTGTGGTATGGACTCTAGATGGACTGCTGTTTGGACTGTAGATGGACTGCGGTATGACCTGTAGATGGACTGTGGTATGGACTGTAGATGGACTGCTGTTTGGACTGTAGATGGACTGTGGTATGAACTGTGTAGACTGTAGCTGGACTGTGGAATGAACTATAGATGGACTGTAGCTGGACTGTGGTATGAACTGTAGATGGACTGTGGTATGGACTGTAGCTGGACTGTGGTAAGGGCTGTAGATGGACTGTAGATGGACTGTAGATGGACTGTGGTATGAACTGTGTAGACTGTAGATGGACTGTGGTATGAACTGTGTAGACTGTAGCTGGACTGTGTTATGAACTGTAGCTGGACTGTGGTATGGACTGTAGATGGACTGTGGTATGAACTGTAGATGGACTGTAGCTGGACTGTGGTATGAACTGTAGATGGACTGTAGATGGACTATGGTATGAACCGTGTAGACTGTAGCTGGACTGTGGTATGAACTGTAGATGGACTGTAGATTGACTGTGGTATGAACTGTGTAGACTGTAGCTGGCCTGTGGTATGAACTGTAGATGCACTGTAGATGGACTGTGGATGGACTGTAGAAGGACTGTAGATGAACTGTGGTATAGACTGTAGCTGGACTGTGGTATGGACTGCAGCTGGACTGTGGTATGAACTGTAGATGGACTGTAGATGGACTGTAGCTGGACTGTGGTATGAACTGTAGATGGACTGTAGATGGACTAACGTCTGGACTGTAGATGGACTGCGGTATGGACTGTAGATGGACTGTGGTATGGACTGTAGATGGACTGCGGTATGGACTGTAGATGGACTGTGGTATGGACTGTAGATGGACTGTGGTATGGACTGTAGAAGGACTGCTGTATGGACTGTAGCTGGACTGTGGTATGGCCTGTAGATGGACTGTAGATGGACTGTGGTATGGACTGTAGATGGTCTGCTGTTTGGACTGTAGATGGACTGTGGTATGGACTGTAGATGGACTGTAGATGGACTGCTGTATGGACTGTAGATGGATTGCGGTATGGGCTGTAGATGGACTGTGGTATGGACTGTAGAAGGACTGCTGTATGGACTGTAGATGGACTGTGGTATGGACTGTGGTATGGACTGTAGAAGGACTGCTGTATGGACTGTAGATGGACTGTGGTATGGACTGTAGATGGACTGTGGTATGGACTGTAGATGAACTGTGGTATGGACTGTAGAAGGACTGCTGTATGGACTGTAGATGGACTGTGGTATGGACTGTAGAAGGACTGCTGTATGGACTGTAGATGGACTGTGGTATGGACTGTAGATGGTCTGTGGTATGGACTGTAGATGGTCTGTGGTATGGACTGTAGATGGACTGTGGTATGGACTGTAGATGGACTGCTGTATGGACTGTAGATGGACTGTGTCAGGATTTGGCCAGGGTTGTTCCGGTTTTGGTCACTAGATGCCCCCATTGTGCTTTTGACCCTTTTGTTTTCCCTTGTTCCCAGTTATTATTTGCACCTGTGCCTCGTTTCCCTTGATTGTATTTAAACCCTTAGTTTTCCTCAGTTCTTTGCTCTTTGTTTGTATGCTAGCACCCAGCCCCAGCAATGCTGTGAACTTGTGTTTCTCTAGTTGGATTTTCTTGAGGTTTTCTGGTTTTGTTCTTGTTTGTTTTTTATTTTATTTTTGGAGGATATATTTAAAAAAAAAAAATAAAATCACCTTCTCTAGTACTGCTGTGTCTGCCTCATCTTCTGGGTTCTGCCGACTATTAGTGGCTCAGTTTACTAAGTGACTGTTTCTCACACCGGAGACCTGAGTTCGTAACCGGGTCCTGACAGACTGTGGTATGGACTGTAGATGGACTGCTGTATGGACTGTGGGATGAACTGTAGATGGACGTCTGGACTGCGGTATGGACTGTGGTATGGACTGCGGTATGGACTGTGGTATGGACTGTAGATTGACTGCTGTATGGACTGTAGATGGACTGTAGATGGACTGTAGATGGAATTTGGTTTGGAATGGATGGACTGCTGTATGGACTGCTGTATGGACTACTGTAGATGGATTGTAGATGGACTACTGTAGATGGACTGCGGTATGGAATGTGTGGATTGTATCTGGACTGTGGTATGGACTGTAGCTGACTCTGTGCTGATGCCTCAGTGCAGGTGTTGCCCTTGTTCTATTTTCTGCCACCTGTCTATGACAAACCTCAGCTGGGATTCTCCAGATAAAAGATGAGAGGTGTTTGAGAGCTACGGTGCAGCAAAGAACCTGTACTGCTGGTGTAATGTAACATCAGTGGGAACATGGCATTCCGATGTCACAGACGTTATATTTAGACCAGGGGGAATGCAGAGCAGCTCTGGGGCTTATACCAGGAGTCAGGGGTTAAGATACACATTTTGTCTGCTCTAACAGACACAGCAAGCCAGGACAGGACAGGGCCCTGAGGCCAGTGATTTGGGATTTGAAAAATGTCTTGGGAATGTGATTGTCCAATTTTGAGTGGACAGTCTCTCTCCCTCTCTTTCTCTTAATCTCTTTCTCTCTCCAACGCCATCATCACCATGATAGGCCTGATCACCGGCGACGATGAGACAGCCTACAGGGAGGTCAGTGACCTGGCAGTGTGGTGCCGGGACAACAACCTCTTCCTCAACTTCAGTCAGACCAAGGAGCTGATCGTGGACGAAAGGGAATGGGGTGAGCACGCCCCCATCCATTTCAACGGGGCTGCCGTGGAGCAGGTCGAGAGCTTCAAGTTCCTCGGTCTAAACCACTAAGGACTTAAAATGGTCCACTCACACGCGTACATTCGTGAAGAAGGCCCCTCAGGAGGTTGAAAAGATTTGGTATGGGCCCTCAGATCCTCAAAAACGTTCTACAGCTGTACCACTGAGAGCATCCTGACTGGCTGCATCACTACTTGGAATGGCAACAGCACCACCCTCGATCGCATGGCGCTACAGAGGGGGGGTGCAGATAGCCCAGTACTATATCAGGCGGTGTGATAGAAAGGCCCGGAAAATAGTTAAAGCTTCCAGCCACCCGAGGCATAGACTGTTCTGTATACTTCCACACGGCAAGAGGCACTGACACTCTAACACACACATAACATGCACACAAATGTATGCTGACTCTACACTAGGGTTGCACATTTTGGGGAATATTCAGAGGTGGAAACTTTCCGTGGGAATTGATGGGAATATATGAGAATTAACGTGAATATATGCATATTAATATTAACACCATTTAAATGTAGATGTGTTTTGCATTGGATATATTTACCATATCATATGGAGACAGAAACATAAACCTTTTACCTTATCATAAGTAGACATAATTGCAAATTATTAAATCCTTCCAATAGAAATAAAAAACAAACCATTTTGTTACGTATTGAACTTTAATTAAATGAGTTGACTCATCACATGGGATGATTTAACTGAACAACAAAAGACAGGGAATATTGACTGATCCCCAGTGATCCAACGCATCTCCCAAAAATCTGTAAAATGATAGTCTAGAAAATAAAGCTTTGGTTGTCTTCCTCTCAGGCTTCCATGTCTTCTCCCTGGACCTCCTCAACTGAGACTGAGGCCTCATCTTCACTGTCACGTTCCAACCTTGTTGAGGATGGCTTGTTGTCAGGCTCAAAAAGCCTCAAATTTGCCCGGATGGCCACCAATTTTTCAACCCTTGCATTGGTCAGCCTGTTGCGTGCTTTGGCGTGTGTTCCCAAAGAAGGACCAGTTGCGCTCTGAGGCAGCTGATGTTGGTGGGATTTGGAGGATGATGGAGGCAACAGGGGAAAAATCCTCAGATCCACAAAGTCCCCTCCACCAGGTGACTGATGAGATATGTTGGCACGACTGCCATATTGCATCTCCATCCCAAAGCTCTTGCTTGGAAGTGGGCAGGGCAGTACGGATTTCTTCTCTTACATCTGCAAGCAGATGAATGGACAGGATGGAATTGTCTCCCTCAATCTATGCAATGGCTACTGCTATAGGTTTCAGGAGTTTCAGGCTGCTTACCACTCTCTCCCAAAATACATCATCCCGGAGGATCCTCTTGATGGGGCTGTCCATATCGGCAGACTGTGATATGGACATTTCTTGGATAGACTCCTTCCCCTCCATGAGACTGTCAAACATGATGACAACACCACCCCAATGGGTGTTGCTGGGCAGCTTCAATGTGGTTCTCTTACTCTTCTCACTTTGCTTGGTGAGGTAGATTGCTGCTATAACTTGATGACCCTTCACATACCTAACCATTTCCTTGGCTCTCTTGTAGAGTGTATCCATTGTTTTCAGTGCCATGATGTCCTCGAGGAGCAGATTCAATGCATGAGCAGCACAGCCAATGGGTGTGATGTGAAGGCAGGACTCCTCCACTTTAGACCAAGCAGCCTGTGGTCCAAGGTCATTGATGACTGCCTTCAGCTCATCTGCAATGTAGAGACCGGTGTGTCTGTTGTCCTCTATCACTCCATTATCCCTGCACATTGTATATATAGTACTGGAACTGACCAGCTTCTTACTTTCTCGTTTTCTACTTTTAAAATTCTGGTGTGTTTTTACTCTACCTTAAGTTATTTTTTAGTGCTACATTGATATTGATTACTGCATTGTTGGGTTTCAGAGCTGGCAAGAAAGACATTTCACTGTACTTTGCCATTTGCCATGACATAAAAACTTGAAATCTTATTTTATAAAGCATTACTTTTCACATCATGCGTCACTGCATGACAGGCAGACAGTAACTGGGATGTTTTCCTGTTATCCACACAGCTCTAAATATAGCAGTCTATGGTGCACCTGCTATTGCCCCCCCCCCCCCCCCCCCCGCCCCCTTGGCCCACAGCAACAGTTCCCCTTATAACTAGACATGCACCGGAATGGGAAGAGGCGGCCGTGATTGGCCTAGACCTGGGATTAAGAGTAGTAATAGGCCTATTCGCTTACATACTCACACAGGACACCCACATACAGTATACACCACAGATAGATCCCTATACTGACATACACAAACAGGGCACCCACATACAGTATACACCACAGATAGATCCCTATACTGACATACGCACACAGGGCACCCACATACAGTATACACCACAGATAGATCCCTATACTGACATACGCACACAGGGCACCCACATGCAGTATACACCACAGATAGATCCCTATACTGACATACACACACAGGGCACCCACATACAGTATACACCACAGATAGATCCCTATACTGACATACACACACAGGGCACCCACATACAGTATACACCACAGATAGATCCTTATACTGACATACACACACAGGGCACCCACATACAGTATACACCACAGATAGATCCCTATACTGACATACGCACATCGATTGGGATGAAAAAGCACAGTTGAAACCCTTTGCAGAAGAACAAATGTGTTAAATAAATGATTGCACTCTTGGACTACACATAGAATCCCTCTGATTCCTACTGTTGGTCTGAGCAGTGAGTGTAAACCAAGACAACAGAAACGGTGCCAGGGAATTAACTGGATCATGCGGATCTCCAAAGAAACAATCCAACACCAATCTTTATCTGAGACAATCAAATCAAATGTTATTGGTCACATACACATGGTTAGCAGATGTTATTGGTCACATACACACGGTTAGCAGATGTTAATGGTCACATACACATGGTTAGCAGATGTTATTGGTCACATACACACGGTTAGCAGATGTTAATGGTCACATACACATGGTTAGCAGATGTTATTGGTCACATACACACGGTTAGCAGATGTTAATGGTCACATACACATGGTTAGCAGATGTTATTGGTCACATGGTTAGCAGATGTTATTGGTCACATATACATGGTTAGCAGATGTTATTGGTCACATACACATGGTTAGCAGATGTTATTGCGAGTGTAGGGAAATGCGTGTGCTTCTAGTTCCGACAGTGCAGCAATATCTAACATGTAATCTAACAATTACACAACAGCTACCTACTACACACAAATCTAAGTAAAGGAATGAAATAAGAATATATACATATAAATATATGGATGAGCAATGACAGTGGCATAGGTAAGATGCAATAGATGGTATAAAATACAGTGTACACAGCTGAGATGAGTGATGCAAGATATGTAAACATGAAGATAATGAAGTGACCGTATCATCATATTGTCTTGCACGGTCTTGAAGTGAGACTCCCCTTATATGAATAAAAGGTTAATAAACCGATGAAGCTTTAACCGTACATGAGATATTGAGCTCTTAATACCCTACTATAACATGCTCAAACATGAAAGTGACAGTTTGGTCGAACCTCTCTCCACTCAGTTAGCTGTGGCATGTAGAGATAAAGGATGATAAGTCCGAGCACATTCAGGTCTTGTTTGTTTGGATCAGGTCAGCCATCTTGGAAAAATACAAACACACACGCAGCACATAGCCACGCACGCTAATCTATCTACCCATCTGGAGTGGTGGTCTACGGGGATTCTGGAGAATTGACCAGTTTCCATATGCACACAGAGAACAGCTGGTTTAATAAGAGTCACACAGTGTATGATCTCACACACCCTCCCGTCTACCCCCTTTGAACATGCAGGCAGCAGGCTAACACCCTGTGCCCCCAGACTGCTGCCCTTTCCCTGGGATTAGGAGCTGTCTGTTTACCATCATACTGAGGGTAAGGCATAGGAACTATAATATCTATACAAACACTCACTGCATGGTTCCCTGTGGTAGGACAATGACATCACAGGGGAAGGAAGTGCCAGATTCTCCACGGGGGGGACACACACGGTAGCCTGGTCCCAAATCTGTTTGTGTTGTCTTTCCAACTCCTATGGTCATAGTCGCGCTAAACAATACTCATCATGAAGAAAAGGTCATATATATTTATTTAAATGTTTGAGTGCCTCAATGGAATGAAAGCCTGCGGGTATTGAGACATTCCAGAACCTACGTTCCCTACAGATGTGCTAAAGCATCGTTGAGTGTATCAACTCGCCCCTTCTCCTCCAGCTAGAGTTTGGCTCAGTTCTATTTCAAACAGGACCAACGACAGGCAGTGTGTATTAATGTGTGCCAGTCACTCACTGTGCGGTAGACATGGTCGCTGCTGTCCTCGAACTTCTGCTGGATCCTCTCCTCCAGGAAGTAGATGCGGAGCTTGAGGCTGAAGTTCTCCTTCTTCAAGTCATTGAGGTGCTGCGACAGAGTACGGTGACCGTTAGACATGTCACTTTAAAAACAACGGCCACCCGCAGACATGGCCCTTATACGTCAGAGAACACGGTACTCATTTGACATGGCCGTGCTACAGGAAAATACGTGAACCGTTTGAGATGTCCGTGATATAGATCAGAAAGTCCGGTAATCGTTAGATATGCTATGTCTTCTTCCCGGTGGGCACAATATATCAGTCATCGGTCTTGCGGTGTCAAGTGAAAAAACAACGGGAGAAAAAAAATACTACAACTTCCTCTTGGAAACCACAGCGAATCCAAACACACACACTAACGCTAAAACACACAGACATGGGAGTGTCGTTGGGCCGTTCAGGGATGCAGAGGGCTACTCCGCGGCCCAGGCTTTCAGAGCTGTGGCCATGGCGGCTCCATAGTGTGTTCTGGATAAGAAGGGGCCGAACACAGGAGCTTATTTTACTGACACACACATGCCTGGAATCTCAGACAGCCAGGAGAGAGGAAGAGGGAGAGGGACTGTGGCGGGGGCAGTTATATGGGATGGCACGCACTTGTGACATGTAAGGCGATAATTCCAGAGAGAGAGATTTAGGTAAATAGGAAGAGGTGCTAGGTGGTCTGAATGATCGTACATATTCTCTCTCTGTCCCCCCCGCATTACTATGTGTAAACATTAAAACACATGTTAATGACCAGCTGAAACTCTGTACCCTGACAACATCTTATGAAACATGTCAGTCAACGTAAACATTATACTGTACCTTCCTATCCCACACTCTGTCCACTATACTGTACCTTCCTATCCCACACTCTGTCCACTATACTGTACCTTCCTATCCCACACTCTGTCCATTATACTGTGCCTTCCTATCCTACACTCTGTCCACTATACTGTACCTTCCTATCCCACACTATGTTCATTATACTGTACCTTCCTATCCCACACTCTGTCCACTATACTGTACCTTCCTATCCCACACTCTGTCCACTATACTGTACCTTCCTATCCCACTCTGTCCACTATACTGTACCTTCCTATCCCACACTCTGTCAACTATACTGTACCTTCCTATCCCACACTCTGTCCACTATACTGTACCTTCCTATCCCACACTCGGTCCACTATACTGTACCTTCCTATCCCACACTCTGTCCATTATACTGTACCTTCCTATCCCACACTCTGTCCACTATACTGTACCTTCCTATCCCACACTCTGTCCACTATACTGTACCTTCCTATCCCACACTGTCCACTATACTGTACCTTCCTATCCCACACTCTGTCCACTATACTGTACCTTCCTATCCCACACTGTCCACTATACTGTACCTTCCTATCCCACACTCTGTCCATTATACTGTACCTTCCTATCCCACACTCTGTCAATTATACTGTACCTTCCTATCCCACACTCTGTCCATTATACTGCACCTTCCTATCCCACACTCTGTCCATTATACTGCACCTTCCTATCCCACACTCTGTCCATTATACTGTACCTTCCTATCCCACACTCTGTCCACTATACTGTACCTTCCTATCCCACACTCTGTCCATTATACTGTACCTTCCTATCCCACACTCTGTCCACTATACTGTACCTTCCTATCCCACACTCTGTCCACTATACTGTACCTTCCTATCCCACACTCTGTCCATTATACTGCACCTTCCTATCCCACACTCTGTCCATTATACTGCACCTTCCTATCCCACACTCTGTCCATTATACTGTACCTTCCTATCCCACACTCTGTCCATTATACTGTACCTTCCTATCCCACACTCTGTCCATTATACTGTACCTTCCTATCCCACACTCTGTCCATTATACTGTCCCTTCCTATCCCACACTCTGTCCATTATACTGTCCCTTCCTATCCCACACTCTGTCCATTATACTGTACCTTCCTATCCCACACTCTGTCCACTATACTGTACCTTCCTATCCCACACTCTGTCCATTATACTGTACCTTCCTATCCCACACTCTGTCCACTATACTGTCCCTTCCTATCCCACACTCTGCCCATTATACTGTACCTTCCTATCCCACACTCTGTCCACTATACTGTCCCTTCCTATCCCACACTCTGCCCATTATACTGCACCTTCCTATCCCACACTCTGTCCACTATACTGTCCCTTCCTATCCCACACTCTGCCCATTATACTGTACCTTCCTATCCCACACTCTGTCCACTATACTGTACCTTACTATCCCACACTCTGTCCATTATACTGCACCTTCCTATCCCACACTCTGTCCATTATACTGTACCTTCCTATCCCACACTCTGCCCATTATACTGTACCTTCCTATGCCACACTCTGTCCATTATACTGTACCTTCCTATCCCACACTCTGTCCACTATACTGCACCTTCTTATCCCACACTCTGTCCACTATACTGTACCTTCCTTTTCCCACTATACTGTACCTTCCTATCCCACACAGTCAATTATACTGTACCTTCCTATCCCACACTCTGTCCATTATACTGTACCTTCCTATCCCACACTCTGTCCACTATACTGTACCTTCCTATCCCACACTCTGTCCATCATACTGTACCTTCCTATCCCACACTCTGTCCATTATACTGTACCTTCCTATCCCACACTGTCAATTATACTGTACCTTCCTATCCCAAATGCTGTCCACTATACTGTACCTTCTTATCCCACACTCTGTCCACTATACTGTACCTTCCTATCCCACACTCTGTCCACTATACTGTACCTTCTTATCCCACACTCTGTCCTTTATACTGTACCTTCCTATCCCACACTCTGTCCATTATACTGTACCTTTCTATCCCACACTCTGTCCACTATACTGTACCTTCCTATCCCACACTCTGTCCATTATACTGTACCTTCCTATGCCACACTCTGTCCATTATACTGTACCTTCATATCCCACACTCTGTCCACTATACTGCACCTTCTTATCCCACACTCTGTCCACTATACTGTACCTTCCTATCCCACACTCTGTCCATTATACTGTACCTTCCTATCCCACACTGTGTCCACTATACTGCACCTTCTTATCCCACACTCTGTCCACTATACTGTACCTTCCTATCCCACACTCTGTCCACTATACTGTACCTTCATATCCCACACTCTGTCCATTATACTGTACCTTCCTATCCCACACTCTGTCCACTATACTGTACCTTCCTATCCCACACTCTGTCCATTATACTGTACCTTCCTATCCCACACTCTGTCCACTATACTGTACCTTCCTATCCCACACTCTGTCCATTATACTGTACCTTCCTATCCCACACTCTGTCCATTATACTGCACCGTCCTATCCCATTATACTGTACCTTCTTATCCCACACTCTGTCCACTATACTGTACCTTCCTATCCCACACTCTGTCAACTATACTGTACCTTCATATCCAACACTCTGTCCATTATACTGTACCTTCCTATCCCACACTCTGTCCAATATACTGTACCTTCTTATCCCACACTCTGTCCATTATACTGTTTCTTCCTATCCCACACTGTCAATTATACTGTACCTTCCTATCCCACACTCTGTCCACTATACTGTACCTTCCTATCCCACTCTCTGTCCACTATACTGTACTTTCCTATCCCACACTCTGTCCATTATACTGTACCTTCCTATCCCACACTCTGTCCATTATACTGTACCTTCCTATCCCACACTGTCAATTATACTGTACCTTCCTATCCCACACTCTGTCCATTATACTGTACCTTTCTATCCCACACTCTGTCCACTATACTGTACCTTCCTATCCCACACTCTGTCCATTATACTGTACCTTCCTATGCCACACTCTGTCCACTATACTGTACCTTCCTATCCCACACTCTGTCCACTATACTGTACCTTCTTATCCCACACTCTGTCCTTTATACTGTACCTTCCTATCCCACACTCTGTCCATTATACTGTACCTTTCTATCCCACACTCTGTCCACTATACTGTACCTTCCTATCCCACACTCTGTCCATTATACTGTACCTTTCTATCCCACACTCTGTCCACTATACTGTAGCTTCCTATCCCACACTATGTCCACTATACTGTACCTTCCTATCCCACACTCTGTCCACTATACTGTACCTTCCTATCCCACACTCTGTCCACTATACTGTACCTTCCTATCCCACACTCCGTCCACTATACTGTACCTTCCTATCCCACACTCTGTCCATTATACTGTACCGTCCTATCCCACACTCTGTCCATTATACTGTACCTTCCTATCCCACACTCTGTCCATTATACTGTACCTTCCTATCCCACACTTTGTCCACTATACTGTACCTTCCTATCCCAAACTCTGTCCATTATACTGTACCTTCCTATCCCACACTCTGTCCACTATACTGTACCTTCCTATCCCACACTCTGTCCACTATACTGTACCTTCCTATCCCACACTCTGCCCATTATACTGTACCTTCCTATCCCACACGCTGTCCATTATACTGTACCTTCCTATCCCACACTCTGTCCACTATACTGTACCTTCCTATCCCACACTCTGTCCACTATACTGTACCTTCCTATCCTAAACTCTGTCCACTATACTGTACCTTCCTATCCCACACTCTGTCCACTATACTGTACCTTCCTATCCCACACTCTGTCCACAATACTGTACCTTCCTACCCCACACTCTGTCCACTATACTGTACCTTCCTATCCCACACTCTGTCCACAATACTGTACATTCCTATCCCACACTCTGTCCACTATAATGTACCTTCCTATCCCACACTCTGTCCACAATACTGTACCTTCCTATCCCACACTCTGTCCACTCTAATGTACCTTCCTATCCCACACTCGTCCACTATACTGTACCTTCCTATCCCACACTCTGTCCATTATACTGTACCTTCCTATCCCACACTCTGTCCATTATACTGTACCTTCCTATCCCACACTCTGTCCACTATACTGTACCTTCCTTTTCCCACTATACTGTACCTTCCTATCCCACACAGTCAATTATACTGTACCTTCCTATCCCACACTCTGTCCATTATACTGTACCTTCCTATCCCACACTCTGTCCACTATACTGTACCTTCCTATCCCAAACTCTGTCCATCATACTGTACCTTCCTATCCCACACTCTGTCCATTATACTGTACCTTCCTATCCCACACTGTCAATTATACTGTACCTTCCTATCCCAAATGCTGTCCACTATACTGTACCTTCTTATCCCACACTCTGTCCACTATACTGTACCTTCCTATCCCACACTCTGTCCACTATACTGTACCTTCTTATCCCACACTCTGTCCTTTATACTGTACCTTCCTATCCCAACACTCTGTCCATTATACTGTACCTTTCTATCCCACACTCTGTCCACTATACTGTACCTTCCTATCCCACACTCTGTCCATTATACTGTACCTTCCTATGCCACACTCTGTCCATTATACTGTACCTTCATATCCCACACTCTGTCCACTATACTGCACCTTCTTATCCCACACTCTGTCCACTATACTGTACCTTCCTATCCCACACTCTGTCCATTATACTGTACCTTCCTATCCCACACTGTGTCCACTATACTGCACCTTCTTATCCCACACTCTGTCCACTATACTGTACCTTCCTATCCCACACTCTGTCCACTATACTGTACCTTCATATCCCACACTCTGTCCATTATACTGTACCTTCCTATCCCACACTCTGTCCACTATACTGTACCTTCCTATCCCACACTCTGTCCATTATACTGTACCTTCCTATCCCACACTCTGTCCACTATACTGTACCTTCCTATCCCACACTCTGTCCATTATACTGTACCTTCCTATCCCACACTCTGTCCATTATACTGCACCGTCCTATCCCATTATACTGTACCTTCTTATCCCACACTCTGTCCACTATACTGTACCTTCCTATCCCACACTCTGTCAACTATACTGTACCTTCATATCCAACACTCTGTCCATTATACTGTACCTTCCTATCCCACACTCTGTCCACTATACTGTACCTTCTTATCCCACACTCTGTCCATTATACTGTTTCTTCCTATCCCACACTGTCAATTATACTGTACCTTCCTATCCCACACTCTGTCCACTATACTGTACCTTCCTATCCCACTCTCTGTCCACTATACTGTACTTTCCTATCCCACACTCTGTCCATTATACTGTACCTTCCTATCCCACACTCTGTCCATTATACTGTACCTTCCTATCCTACACTCTGTCCATTATACTGTACCTTCCTATCCCATTATACTGTACCTTCCTATCCCACACTGTCAAATATACTGTACCTTCCTATCCCACACTCTGTCCACTATACTGTACCTTCCTATCCCACTATACTGTACCTTCCTATCCCACTCTCTGTCCACTATACTGTACTTTCCTATCCCACACTCTGTCCATTATACTGTACCTTCCTATCCCACACTCTGTCCACTATACTGTACCTTCCTATCCCACACTCTGTCCATTATACTGTACCTTCCTATCCCACACTCTGTCCACTATACTGTACCTTCCTATCCCACACTCTGTCCACTATACTGTACCTTCCTATCCCACACTCTGTCCACTATACTGTACCTTCCTATCCCACACTCTGTCCACTATACTGTAGCTTCCTATCCCACACTCTGTCCACTATACTGTACCTTCCTATCCCACACTCTGTCCATTATACTGTACCTTCCTATTCCACACTCTGTCCACTATACTGTACCTTCCTATCCCACACTCTGTCCACTATACTGTACCTTCCTATCCCACACTCCGTCCACTATACTGTACCTTCCTATCCCACACTCTGTCCATTATACTGTACCGTCCTATCCCACACTCTGTCCATTATACTGTACCTTCCTATCCCACACTCTGTCCATTATACTGTACCTTCCTATCCCACACTCTGTCCACTATACTGTACCTTCCTATCCCAAACTCTGTCCATTATACTGTACCTTCCTATCCCACACTCTGTCCACTATACTGTACCTTCCTATCCCACACTCTGTCCACTATACTGTACCTTCCTATCCCACACTCTGCCCATTATACTGTACCTTCCTATCCCACACGCTGTCCATTATACTGTACCTTCCTATCCCACACTCTGTCCACTATACTGTACCTTCCTATCCCACACTCTGTCCACTATACTGTACCTTCCTATCCTAAACTCTGTCCACTATACTGTACCTTCCTATCCCACACTCTGTCCATTATACTGTACCTTCCTACCCCACACTCTGTCCACTATACTGTACCTTCCTATCCCACACTCTGTCCACTATACTGTACCTTCCTATCCCACACTCTGTCCACTATACTGTACCTTCCTATCCCACACTCTGTCCACTATACTGTAGCTTCCTATCCCACACTCTGTCCACTATACTGTACCTTCCTATCCCACACTCTGTCCATTATACTGTACCTTCCTATTCCACACTCTGTCCACTATACTGTACCTTCCTATCCCACACTCTGTCCACTATACTGTACCTTCCTATCCCACACTCCGTCCACTATACTGTACCTTCCTATCCCACACTCTGTCCATTATACTGTACCGTCCTATCCCACACTCTGTCCATTATACTGTACCTTCCTATCCCACACTCTGTCCATTATACTGTACCTTCCTATCCCACACTCTGTCCACTATACTGTACCTTCCTATCCCAAACTCTGTCCATTATACTGTACCTTCCTATCCCACACTCTGTCCACTATACTGTACCTTCCTATCCCACACTCTGTCCACTATACTGTACCTTCCTATCCCACACTCTGCCCATTATACTGTACCTTCCTATCCCACACGCTGTCCATTATACTGTACCTTCCTATCCCACACTCTGTCCACTATACTGTACCTTCCTATCCCACACTCTGTCCACTATACTGTACCTTCCTATCCTAAACTCTGTCCACTATACTGTACCTTCCTATCCCACACTCTGTCCATTATACTGTACCTTCCTACCCCACACTCTGTCCACTATACTGTACCTTCCTATCCCACACTCTGTCCACAATACTGTACATTCCTATCCCACACTCTGTCCACTATAATGTACCTTCCTATCCCACACTCTGTCCACAATACTGTACCTTCCTATCCCACACTCTGTCCACTCTAATGTACCTTCCTATCCCACACTCGTCCACTATACTGTACCTTCCTATCCCACACTCTGTCCATTATACTGTACCTTCCTATCCCACACTCTGTCCATTATACTGTACCTTCCTATCCCACACTCGTCCACTATACTGTACCTTCCTATCCCACACTCTGTCCACAATACTGTACCTTCCTATCCCACACTCTGTCCACTCTAATGTACCTTCCTATCCCACACTCGTCCACTATACTGTACCTTCCTATCCCACACTCTGTCCATTATACTGTACCTTCCTATCCCACACTCTGTCCATTATACTGTACCTTCCTATCCCACACTCGTCCACTATACTGTACCTTCCTATCCCACACTCTGTCCACTATACTGTACCTTCTTATCCCACACTCTGTCCTTTATACTGTACCTTCCTATCCCAACACTCTGTCCATTATACTGTACCTTTCTATCCCACACTCTGTCCACTATACTGTACCTTCCTATCCCACACTCTGTCCATTATACTGTACCTTCCTATGCCACACTCTGTCCATTATACTGTACCTTCATATCCCACACTCTGTCCACTATACTGCACCTTCTTATCCCACACTCTGTCCACTATACTGTACCTTCCTATCCCACACTCTGTCCATTATACTGTACCTTCCTATCCCACACTGTGTCCACTATACTGCACCTTCTTATCCCACACTCTGTCCACTATACTGTACCTTCCTATCCCACACTCTGTCCACTATACTGTACCTTCATATCCCACACTCTGTCCATTATACTGTACCTTCCTATCCCACACTCTGTCCACTATACTGTACCTTCCTATCCCACACTCTGTCCATTATACTGTACCTTCCTATCCCACACTCTGTCCACTATACTGTACCTTCCTATCCCACACTCTGTCCATTATACTGTACCTTCCTATCCCACACTCTGTCCATTATACTGCACCGTCCTATCCCATTATACTGTACCTTCTTATCCCACACTCTGTCCACTATACTGTACCTTCCTATCCCACACTCTGTCAACTATACTGTACCTTCATATCCAACACTCTGTCCATTATACTGTACCTTCCTATCCCACACTCTGTCCACTATACTGTACCTTCTTATCCCACACTCTGTCCATTATACTGTTTCTTCCTATCCCACACTGTCAATTATACTGTACCTTCCTATCCCACACTCTGTCCACTATACTGTACCTTCCTATCCCACTCTCTGTCCACTATACTGTACTTTCCTATCCCACACTCTGTCCATTATACTGTACCTTCCTATCCCACACTCTGTCCATTATACTGTACCTTCCTATCCTACACTCTGTCCATTATACTGTACCTTCCTATCCCATTATACTGTACCTTCCTATCCCACACTGTCAAATATACTGTACCTTCCTATCCCACACTCTGTCCACTATACTGTACCTTCCTATCCCACTATACTGTACCTTCCTATCCCACTCTCTGTCCACTATACTGTACTTTCCTATCCCACACTCTGTCCATTATACTGTACCTTCCTATCCCACACTCTGTCCACTATACTGTACCTTCCTATCCCACACTCTGTCCATTATACTGTACCTTCCTATCCCACACTCTGTCCACTATACTGTACCTTCCTATCCCACACTCTGTCCACTATACTGTACCTTCCTATCCCACACTCTGTCCACTATACTGTACCTTCCTATCCCACACTCTGTCCACTATACTGTAGCTTCCTATCCCACACTCTGTCCACTATACTGTACCTTCCTATCCCACACTCTGTCCATTATACTGTACCTTCCTATTCCACACTCTGTCCACTATACTGTACCTTCCTATCCCACACTCTGTCCACTATACTGTACCTTCCTATCCCACACTCCGTCCACTATACTGTACCTTCCTATCCCACACTCTGTCCATTATACTGTACCGTCCTATCCCACACTCTGTCCATTATACTGTACCTTCCTATCCCACACTCTGTCCATTATACTGTACCTTCCTATCCCACACTCTGTCCACTATACTGTACCTTCCTATCCCAAACTCTGTCCATTATACTGTACCTTCCTATCCCACACTCTGTCCACTATACTGTACCTTCCTATCCCACACTCTGTCCACTATACTGTACCTTCCTATCCCACACTCTGCCCATTATACTGTACCTTCCTATCCCACACGCTGTCCATTATACTGTACCTTCCTATCCCACACTCTGTCCACTATACTGTACCTTCCTATCCCACACTCTGTCCACTATACTGTACCTTCCTATCCTAAACTCTGTCCACTATACTGTACCTTCCTATCCCACACTCTGTCCATTATACTGTACCTTCCTACCCCACACTCTGTCCACTATACTGTACCTTCCTATCCCACACTCTGTCCACAATACTGTACATTCCTATCCCACACTCTGTCCACTATAATGTACCTTCCTATCCCACACTCTGTCCACAATACTGTACCTTCCTATCCCACACTCTGTCCACTCTAATGTACCTTCCTATCCCACACTCGTCCACTATACTGTACCTTCCTATCCCACACTCTGTCCATTATACTGTACCTTCCTATCCCACACTCTGTCCATTATACTGTACCTTCCTATCTCACACTCTGTCCACTATCCTGTACCTTCTTATCCCACACTCTGTCCATTATACTGTACCTTCCTATCCCACACTCTGTCCACCATAATGTACCTTCCTATCCCACACTCTGTCCACTATACTGTCCCTTCCTATCCCACACTCTGCCCATTATACTGTACCTTCCTATCCCACACTCTGTCCACTATACTGTCCCTTCCTATCCCACACTCTGCCCATTATACTGTACCTTCCTATCCCACACTCTGTCCACTCTAATGTACCTTCCTATCCCACACTCGTCCACTATACTGTACCTTCCTATCCCACACTCTGTCCATTATACTGTACCTTCCTATCCCACACTCTGTCCATTATACTGTACCTTCCTATCTCACACTCTGTCCACTATCCTGTACCTTCTTATCCCACACTCTGTCCATTATACTGTACCTTCCTATCCCACACTCTGTCCACCATAATGTACCTTCCTATCCCACACTCTGTCCACTATACTGTCCCTTCCTATCCCACACTCTGCCCATTATACTGTACCTTCCTATCCCACACTCTGTCCACTATACTGTCCCTTCCTATCCCACACTCTGTCCATTATACTGTACCTTCCTATCCCACACTCTGTCCACCATAATGTACCTTCCTATCCCACACTCTGTCCACTATACTGTCCCTTCCTATCCCACACTCTGCCCATTATACTGTACCTTCCTATCCCACACTCTGTCCACTATACTGTCCCTTCCTATCCCACACTCTGCCCATTATACTGTACCTTCCTATCCCACACTCTGTCCACTATACTGTACCTTCCTATCCCACACTCTGTCCATTATACTGCACCTTCCTATCCCACACTCTGTCCATTATACTGTACCTTCCTATCCCACACTCTGCCCATTATACTGTACCTTCCTATGCCACACTCTGTCCATTATACTGTACCTTCCTATCCCACACTCTGTCCACTATACTGCACCTTCTTATCCCACACTCTGTCCACTATACTGTACCTTCCTTTTCCCACTATACTGTACCTTCCTATCCCACACAGTCAATTATACTGTACCTTCCTATCCCACACTCTGTCCATTATACTGTACCTTCCTATCCCACACTCTGTCCACTATACTGTACCTTCCTATCCCACACTCTGTCCATCATACTGTACCTTCCTATCCCACACTCTGTCCATTATACTGTACCTTCCTATCCCACACTGTCAATTATACTGTACCTTCCTATCCCACACGCTGTCCACTATACTGTACATTCTTATCCCACACTCTGTCCACTATACTGTACCTTCCTATCTCACACTCTGTCCACTATACTGTACCTTCTTATCCCACACTCTGTCCTTTATACTGTACCTTCCTATCCCACACTCTGTCCACTATACTGTACCTTTCTATCCCACACTCTGTCCATTATACTGTACCTTCCTATCCCACACTGTGTCCACTATACTGCACCTTCTTATCCCACACTCTGTCCACTATACTGTACCTTCCTATCCCACACTCTGTCCACTATACTGTACCTTCATATCCCACACTCTGTCCATTATACTGTACCTTCCTATGCCACACTCTGTCCATTATACTGTACCTTCATATCCCACACTCTGTCCACTATACTGCACCTTCTTATCCCAAACTCTGTCCAATATACTGTACCTTCCTATCCCACACTCTGTCCACTATACTGTACCTTCCTATCCCACAATCTGTCCACTATACTGTACCTTCCTATCCCACACTCTGACCACTATACTGTACCTTCTTATCCCACACTCTGTCCACTATACTGTACCTTCCTTTTCCCACTATACTGTACCTTCCTATCCCACACAGTCAATTATACTGTACCTTCATATCCCACACTCTGTCCACTATACTGTACCTTCCTATCCCACACTCTGTCCATTATACTGTACCTTCCTATCCCACACTCTGTCCACTATACTGTACCTTCTTATCCCACACTCTGTCCATTATACTGTACCTTCCTATCCCACACTGTCAATTATACTGTACCTTCCTATCCCACACTGTCAATTATACTGTCCCTTCCTATCCCACACTCTGCCCATTATACTGCACCTTCCTATCCCACACTCTGTCCACTATACTGTCCCTTCCTATCCCACACTCTGTCCATTATACTGTACCTTCCTATCCCACACTCTGTCCACTATACTGCACCTTCTTATCCCACACTCTGTCCACTATACTGTACCTTCCTTTTCCCACTATACTGTACCTTCCTATCCCACACAGTCAATTATACTGTACCTTCCTATCCCACACTCTGTCCATTATACTGTACCTGCCTATCCCACACTCTGTCCACTATACTGTACCTTCCTATCCCACACTCTGTCCATCATACTGTACCTTCCTATCCCACACTCTGTCCATTATACTGTACCTTCCTATCCCACACTGTCAATTATACTGTACCTTCCTATCCCAAATGCTGTCCACTATACTGTACCTTCTTATCCCACACTCTGTCCACTATACTGTACCTTCCTATCCCACACTCTGTCCACTATACTGTACCTTCTTATCCCACACTCTGTCCTTTATACTGTACCTTCCTATCCCACACTCTGTCCATTATACTGTACCTTTCTATCCCACACTCTGTCCACTATACTGTACCTTCCTATCCCACACTCTGTCCATTATACTGTACCTTCCTATGCCACACTCTGTCCATTATACTGTACCTTCATATCCCACACTCTGTCCACTATACTGCACCTTCTTATCCCACACTCTGTCCACTATACTGTACCTTCCTATCACACACTCTGTCCATTATACTGTACCTTCCTATCCCACACTGTGTCCACTATACTGCACCTTCTTATCCCACACTCTGTCCACTATACTGTACCTTCCTATCCCACACTCTGTCCACTATACTGTACCTTCATATCCCACACTCTGTCCATTATACTGTACCTTCCTATCCCACACTCTGTCCACTATACTGTACCTTCCTATCCCACACTCTGTCCATTATACTGTACCTTCCTATCCCACATTCTGTCCACTATACTGTACCTTCCTATCCCACACTCTGTCCATTATACTGTACCTTCCTATCCCACACTCTGTCCATTATACTGCACCGTCCTATCCCATTATACTGTACCTTCTTATCCCACACTCTGTCCACTATACTGTACCTTCCTATCCCACACTCTGTCAACTATACTGTACCTTCATATCCAACACTCTGTCCATTATACTGTACCTTCCTATCCCACACTCTGTCCACTATACTGTACCTTCTTATCCCACACTCTGTTCATTATACTGTTTCTTCCTATCCCACACTGTCAATTATACTGTACCTTCCTATCCCACACTCTGTCCACTATACTGTACCTTCCTATCCCACTCTCTGTCCACTATACTGTACTTTCCTATCCCACACTCTGTCCATTATACTGTACCTTCCTATCCCACACTCTGTCCATTATACTGTACCTTCCTATCCTACACTCTGTCCATTATACTGTACCTTCCTATCCCATTATACTGTACCTTCCTATCCCACACTGTCAAATATACTGTACCTTCCTATCCCACACTCTGTCCACTATACTGTACCTTCCTATCCCACTATACTGTACCTTCCTATCCCACTCTCTGTCCACTATACTGTACTTTCCTATCCCACACTCTGTCCATTATACTGTACCTTCCTATCCCACACTCTGTCCACTATACTGTACCTTCCTATCCCAAACTCTGTCCATTATACTGTACCTTCCTATCCCACACTCTGTCCACTATACTGTACATTCCTATCCCACACTCTGTCCACTATACTGTACCTTCCTATCCCACACTCTGTCCACTATACTGTACCTTCCTATCCCACACTCTGTCCACTATACTGTAGCTTCCTATCCCACACTCTGTCCACTATACTGTACCTTCCTATCCCACACTCTGTCCATTATACTGTACCTTCCTATTCCACACTCTGTCCACTATACTGTACCTTCCTATCCCACACTCTGTCCACTATACTGTACCTTCCTATCCCACACTCCGTCCACTATACTGTACCTTCCTATCCCACACTCTGTCCATTATACTGTACCGTCCTATCCCACACTCTGTCCATTATACTGTACCTTCCTATCCCACACTCTGTCATTATACTGTACCTTCCTATCCCACACTCTGTCCACTATACTGTACCTTCCTATCCCAAACTCTGTCCATTATACTGTACCTTCCTATCCCACACTCTGTCCACTATACTGTACCTTCCTATCCCACACTCTGTCCACTATACTGTACCTTCCTATCCCACACTCTGCCCATTATACTGTACCTTCCTATCCCACACGCTGTCCATTATACTGTACCTTCCTATCCCACACTCTGTCCACTATACTGTACCTTCCTATCCCACACTCTGTCCACTATACTGTACCTTCCTATCCTAAACTCTGTCCACTATACTGTACCTTCCTATCCCACACTCTGTCCATTATACTGTACCTTCCTACCCCACACTCTGTCCACTATACTGTACCTTCCTATCCCACACTCTGTCCACAATACTGTACATTCCTATCCCACACTCTGTCCACTATAATGTACCTTCCTATCCCACACTCTGTCCACAATACTGTACCTTCCTATCCCACACTCTGTCCACTCTAATGTACCTTCCTATCCCACACTCGTCCACTATACTGTACCTTCCTATCCCACACTCTGTCCATTATACTGTACCTTCCTATCCCACACTCTGTCCATTATACTGTACCTTCCTATCTCACACTCTGTCCACTATCCTGTACCTTCTTATCCCACACTCTGTCCATTATACTGTACCTTCCTATCCCACACTCTGTCCATTATACTGTACCTTCCTATCCCACACTCTGTCCACCATAATGTACCTTCCTATCCCACACTCTGTCCACTATACTGTCCCTTCCTATCCCACACTCTGCCCATTATACTGTACCTTCCTATCCCACACTCTGTCCACTATACTGTCCCTTCCTATCCCACACTCTGCCCATTATACTGTACCTTCCTATCCCACACTCTGTCCACTATACTGTACCTTCCTATCCCACACTCTGTCCATTATACTGCACCTTCCTATCCCACACTCTGTCCATTATACTGTACCTTCCTATCCCACACTCTGCCCATTATACTGTACCTTCCTATGCCACACTCTGTCCATTATACTGTACCTTCCTATCCCACACTCTGTCCACTATACTGCACCTTCTTATCCCACACTCTGTCCACTATACTGTACCTTCCTTTTCCCACTATACTGTACCTTCCTATCCCACACAGTCAATTATACTGTACCTTCCTATCCCACACTCTGTCCATTATACTGTACCTTCCTATCCCACACTCTGTCCACTATACTGTACCTTCCTATCCCACACTCTGTCCATCATACTGTACCTTCCTATCCCACACTCTGTCCATTATACTGTACCTTCCTATCCCACACTGTCAATTATACTGTACCTTCCTATCCCACACGCTGTCCACTATACTGTACCTTCTTATCCCACACTCTGTCCACTATACTGTACCTTCCTATCCCACACTCTGTCCACTATACTGTACCTTCTTATCCCACACTCTGTCCTTTATACTGTACCTTCCTATCCCACACTCTGTCCACTATACTGTACCTTTCTATCCCACACTCTGTCCACTATACTGTACCTTCCTATCCCACACTCTGTCCATTATACTGTACCTTCCTATGCCACACTCTGTCCATTATACTGTACCTTCATATCCCACACTCTGTCCACTATACTGCACCTTCTTATCCCACACTCTGTCCACTATACTGTACCTTCCTATCCCACACTCTGTCCATTATACTGTACCTTCCTATCCCACACTGTGTCCACTATACTGCACCTTCTTATCCCACACTCTGTCCACTATACTGTACCTTCCTATCCCACACTCTGTCCACTATACTGTACCTTCATATCCCACACTCTGTCCATTATACTGTACCTTCCTATGCCACACTCTGTCCATTATACTGTACCTTCATATCCCACAGTCTGTCCACTATACTGCACCTTCTTATCCCAAACTCTCTCCAATATACTGTACCTTCCTATCCCACACTCTGTCCACTATACTGTACCTTCCTATCCCACACTCTGACCACTATACTGTACCTTCTTATCCCACACTCTGTCCACTATACTGTACCTTCCTTTTCCCACTATACTGTACCTTCCTATCCCACACAGTCAATTATACTGTACCTTCCTATCCCACACTCTGTCCACTATACTGTACCTTCCTATCCCACACTCTGTCCATTATACTGTACCTTCCTATCCCACACTCTGTCCACTATACTGTACCTTCTTATCCCACACTCTGTCCATTATACTGTACCGTCCTATCCCACACTGTCAATTATACTGTACCTTCCTATCCCACACTCTGTCCACTATACTGTACCTTCTTATCCCAAACTCTGTCCACTATACTGTACCTTCCTATCCCACACTCTGTCCATTATACTGTACCTTCCTATCCCACACTGTGTCCACTATACTGCACCTTCTTATCCCACACTCTGTCCACTATACTGTACCTTCCTATCCCACACTCTGTCCACTATACTGTACCTTCATATCCCACACTCTGTCCATTATACTGTACCTTCCTATGCCACACTCTGTCCATTATACTGTACCTTCATATCCCACACTCTGTCCACTATACTGTACATTCCTATCCCACACTCTGTCCACTATAATGTACCTTCCTATCCCACACTCTGTCCACAATACTGTACCTTCTTATCCCACACTCTATCCATTATACTGTACCTTCCTATCCCACACTGTGTCCACTATACTGCACCTTCTTATCCCACACTCTGTCCACTATACTGTACCTTCCTATCCCACACTCTGTCCACTATACTGTACCTTCCTATCCCACACTCTGACCACTATACTGTACCTTCTTATCCCACACTCTGTCCACTATACTGTACCTTCCTTTTCCCACTATACTGTACCTTCCTATCCCACACAGTCAATTATACTGTACCTTCCTATCCCACACTCTGTCCACTATACTGTACCTTCCTATCCCACACTCTGTCCATTATACTGTACCTTCCTATCCCACACTCTGTCCACTATACTGTACCTTCTTATCCCACACTCTGTCCATTATACTGTACCTTCCTATCCCACACTGTCAATTATACTGTACCTTCCTATCCCACACTCTGTCCACTATACTGTACCTTCTTATCCCAAACTCTGTCCACTATACTGTACCTTCCTATCCCACACTCTGTCCACTATACTGTACCTTCTTATCCCACACTCTGTCCATTAAACTGTACCTTCCTATCCCACACTCTGTCCACTATTCTGTACCTTTCTATCCCACACTCTGTCCACTATACTGTACCTTCCTATCCCACACTCTGTCCATTATACTGTACCTTCCTATCCCACACTCTGTCCACTATACTGTACCTTCCTATCCCACACTCTGACCACTATACTGTACCTTCTTATTCCACACTCTGTCCACTATACTGTACCTTCCTTTTCCCACTATACTGTACCTTCCTATCCCACACTGTCAATTATACTGTACCTTCCTATCCCACACTCTGTCCACTATACTGTACCTTCCTATCCCACACTCTGTCCATTATACTGTACCTTCCTATCCCACACTCTGTCCATTATACTGCACCGTCCTATCCCATTATACTGTACCTTCTTATCCCACACTCTGTCCACTATACTGTACCTTCCTATCCCACACTCTGTCCACTATACTGTACCTTCCTATCCCACACTCTGTCCATTAAACTGTACCTTCCTATCCCACACTCTGTCCATTATACTGTACCTTCCTATCCCACACTGTCAATTATACTGTACCTTCCTATCCCACACTCTGTCCACTATACTGTACCTTCCTATCCCACTCTCTGTCCACTATACTGTACTTTCCTATCCCACACTCTGTCCATTATACTGTACCTTCCTATCCCACACTCTGTCCATTATACTGTACCTTCCTATCCTACACTCTGTACATTATACTGTACCTTCCTATCCCACACTCTGTCCATTATACTGTACCTTCCTATCCTACACTCTGTCCACTATACTGTACCTTCCTTTTCCCACTATACTGTACCTTCCTATCCCACACTGTCAATTATACTGTACCTTCCTATCCCACACTCTGTCCATTATACTGTACCTTCCTATCCCACACTCTGTCCACTATACTGTACCTTCCTATCCCACACTCTGTCCATTATACTGTACCTTCCTATCCCACACTCTGTCCATTATACTGCACCGTCCTATCCCATTATACTGTACCTTCTTATCCCACACTCTGTCCACTATACTGTACCTTCCTATCCCACACTCTATCCACTATACTGTACCTTCTTATCCCACACTCTGTCCATTAAACTGTACCTTCCTATCCCACACTCTGTCCACTATTCTGTACCTTTCTATCCCACACTCTGTCCGCTATACTGTACCTTCCTATCCCACACTCTGTCCATTATACTGTACCTTCCTATCCCACACTCTGTCCACTATACTGTACCTTCCTATCCCACACTCTGACCACTATACTGTACCTTCTTATTCCACACTCTGTCCACTATACTGTACCTTCCTTTTACCACTATACTGTACCTTCCTATCCCACACTGTCAATTATACTGTACCTTCCTATCCCACACTCTGTCCATTATACTGTACCTTCCTATCCCAAACTCTGTCCACTATACTGTACCTTCCTATCGCACACTCTGTCCATTATACTGTACCTTCCTATCCCACACTCTGTCCATTATACTGCACCGTCCTATCCCATTATACTGTACCTTCCTATCCCACACTCTGTCCACTATACTGTACCTTCTTATCCCACACTATCTCCATTATACTGTACCTTCCTATCCCACACTGTCAATTATACTGTACCTTCCTATCCCACACTCTGTCCACTATACTGTACCTTCCTATCCCACTCTCTGTCCACTATACTGTACTTTCCTATCCCACACTCTGTCCATTATACTGTACCTTCCTATCCCACACTCTGTCCATTATACTGTACCTTCCTATCCTACACTCTGTCCATTATACTGTACCTTCCTATCCCACACTCTGTCCACTATACTGTACCTTCCTATCCCAAACTCTGTCCATTATACTGTACCTTCCTATCCCACACTCTGTCCACTATACTGTACCTTCCTATCCCACACTCTGTCCACTATACTGTACCTTCCTAACCCACACTCTGCCCATTATACTGTACCTTCCTATCCCACACGCTGTCCATTATACTGTACCTTCCTATCCCACACTCTGTCCACTATACTGTACCTTCCTATCCCACACTCTGTCCACTATACTGTACCTTCCTATCCTAAACTCTGTCTAATATACTGTACCTTCCTATCCCACACTCTGTCCATTATACTGTACCTTCCTATCCCACACTGTCAATTATACTGTACCTTCCTATCCCACACTCTGTCCACTATACTGTACCTTCCTATCCCACTCTCTGTCCACTATACTGTACCTTCCTATCCCACACTCTGTCCACTATACTGTACCTTCTTATCCCACACTCTGTCCATTATACTGTACCTTCCTATCCCACACTGTCAATTATACTGTACCTTCCTATCCCACACTCTGTCCACTATACTGTACCTTCCTATCCCACTCTCTGTCCACTATACTGTACTTTCCTATCCCACACTCTGTCCATTATACTGTACCTTCCTATCCTACACTCTGTCCATTATACTGTACCTTCCTATCCCACACTCTGTCCATTATACTGTACCTTCCTATCCTACACTCTGTACACTATACTGTACCTTCATTTTCCCACTATACTGTACCTTCCTATCCCACACTGTCAATTATACTGTACCTTCCTATCCCACACTCTGTCCATTATACTGTACCTTCCTATCCCACACTGTCAATTATACTGTACCTTCCTATCCCACACTCTGTCCACTATACTGTACCTTCCTATCCCACTCTCTGTCCACTATACTGTACTTTCCTATCCCACACTCTGTCCATTATACTGTACCTTCCTATCCCACACTCTGTCCATTATACTGTACCTTCCTATCCTACACTCTGTCCATTATACTGTACCTTCCTATCCCACACTCTATCCATTATACTGTACCTTCCTATCCTACACTCTGTCCACTATACTGTACCTTCCTTTTCCCACTATACTGTACCTTCCTATCCCACACTGTCAATTATACTGTACCTTCCTATCCCACACTCTGTCCATTATACTGTACCTTCCTATCCCACACTCTGTCCACTATACTGTACCTTCCTATCCCACACTCTGTCCATTATACTGTACCTTCCTATCCCACACTCTGTCCATTATACTGCACCGTCCTATCCCATTATACTGTACCTTCTTATCCCACACTCTGTCCACTATACTGTACCTTCCGATCCCACACTCTGTCCACTATACTGTACCTTCTTATCCCACACTCTGTCCATTAAACTGTACCTTCCTATCCCACACTCTGTCCACTATTCTGTACCTTTCTATCCCACACTCTGTCCGCTATACTGTACCTTCCTATCCCACACTCTGTCCATTATACTGTACCTTCCTATCCCACACTCTGTCCACTATACTGTACCTTCCTATCCCACACTCTGACCACTATACTGTACCTTCTTATTCCACACTCTGTCCACTATACTGTACCTTCCTTTTCCCACTATACTGTACCTTCCTATCCCACACTGTCAATTATACTGTACCTTCCTATCCCACACTCTGTCCATTATACTGTACCTTCCTATCCCAAACTCTGTCCACTATACTGTACCTTCCTATCGCACACTCTGTCCATTATACTGTACCTTCCTATCCCACACTCTGTCCATTATACTGCACCGTCCTATCCCATTATACTGTACCTTCCTATCCCACACTCTGTCAACTATACTGTACCTTCATATCCAACACTCTGTCCATTATACTGTACCTTCCTATCCCACACTCTGTCCACTATACTGTACCTTCTTATCCCACACTCTGTCCATTATACTGTACCTTCCTATCCCACACTGTCAATTATACTGTACCTTCCTATCCCACACTCTGTCCACTATACTGTACCTTCCTATCCAACTCTCTGTCCACTATACTGTACTTTCCTATCCCACACTCTGTCCATTATACTGTACCTTCCTATCCCACACTCTGTCCATTATACTGTACCTTCCTATCCTACACTCTGTACATTATACTGTACCTTCCTATCCCACACTCTGTCCATTATACTGTACCTTCCTATCCCACACTCTGTCCACTATACTGTACCTTCCTATCCCACACTCTGTCCATTATACTGTACCTTCCTATCCCACACTCTGTCCATTATACTGCACCGTCCTATCCCATTATACTGTACCTTCTTATCCCACACTCTGTCCACTATACTGTACCTTCCTATCCCACACTCTATCCACTATACTGTACCTTCTTATCCCACACTCTGTCCATTAAACTGTACCTTCCTATCCCACACTCTGTCCACTATTCTGTACCTTTCTATCCCACACTCTGTCCGCTATACTGTACCTTCCTATCCCACACTCTGTCCACTATACTGTACCTTCCTATCCCACACTCTGACCACTATACTGTACCTTCTTATTCCACACTCTGTCCACTATACTGTACCTTCCTTTTACCACTATACTGTACCTTCCTATCCCACACTGTCAATTATACTGTACCTTCCTATCCCACTCTCTGTCCACTATACTGTACTTTCCTATCCCACACTCTGTCCATTATACTGTACCTTCCTATCCCACACTCTGTCCATTATACTGTACCTTCCTATCCTACACTCTGTCCATTATACTGTACCTTCCTTTCCCACACTCTGTCCACTATACTGTACCTTCCTATCCCAAACTCTGTCCATTATACTGTACCTTCCTATCCCACACTCTGTCCACTATACTGTACCTTCCTATCCCACACTCTGTCCACTATACTGTACCTTCCTAACCCACACTCTGCCCATTATACTGTACCTTCCTATCCCACACGCTGTCCATTA